>NW_010341748.1:20161-34527 GCF_000700745.2 Antrostomus carolinensis
ACAAACTTTACTTTGTAGGTAAAGAAAAGAAGTCTTAGAGCTATAATCAGCAGATCATAGAATGAACTAATTATAAGTTTTATACTGGCTATTTTTTTTTTTTAATTCATTATCTTTTTATGAGTTTCATATACATGTTAAAAATCAAATTAATAGGGCCTTACTCCATTTGTATTTGGTGTTAGAGGAGTCTTAAGTGAGCAAGTGTAACTCATGCTCAATTTAGGAACTCTTCAAACTAGGAAGATGTTGCAAAGTGATCAAGGAATAGGCCCAGAATTCTTCACCAGCTTTAACAGTTTAAATTAATAAAAGCCATAGGTTTTTGGGGGATTAACATATACTTGAATAACAGTAATAAAGTTTCACATCAAATAAAACACTCTTTTGCACTGAAATATATTGTCATCAAATTCTTTTATATATCTCTGAAATGAGCACTATGATTTCCAATCTTTCCTTTCAATGCAGGATTACACAGCCTAGACTGTTGCTCATTATATACTTCTCTCTGAGAGAAACAAGTGAAATAACAGTCAAAGGTAGAAGCAGTTATGGCTTTGAAAGATCAAAGAGCAGGTAAAATAACTAATGAGGGGTACAATTTCTTGTATATTAAACAGGTAAATCATTTTCATTTATGTTGTGTGTATGCCTGTCAAGCATTTTAAAGAAAATTTTGATAATAATGAAATACATTGTTAAACATTTCTACAGGGTTTTATGTTTTTGAGTCACAACAATATTCAGAACTTCTTATTTCATTTTTCCCTCAAAGAAAGTGTGATTGTTGGCTACAGAATAAGCAACTGAAGACAAAATCAGTCCATCCAGTCCCCAAAACCCATTTGAGCTTTTTATTTGCACTGTAGCCAACAATCACAGAGCAATTCAGTCTAGGTATGAGAATCAGAGCCAAAGGTTTCACTGTCCAAAGCATAATCTATTCTACATACCTCTACTGAAAATGTAAATAAAGGAATATTTCACTGTACATGGTCAGAAATTCAAACTGATTTTATAGTTTCTGTATTCCAGGTATTACAGGTGGCTTTGCCATGTAATTTCTAGAACATTAATGTCCCAGTAGCATCCTGTTTCTACAACAAAGAAATATGAACAGATATTGAGTATGCCAGAAATACAAAACCAAATAAATAAATAGTTAGTTGAAGGAGTGCAGAAATGTGTAAGTCACCACCGATTTCAGAGAATAGCCTGGTGCTTTCCAAATAATCTATTTTTTCATTTCCACAGCTGAAACTTATACCATATGCCTAATAACTACAGTAAGAAAGGCAGAGAAAAATACTAATTTGAGATAAACTCGTTTTTTGAACTGTGCTCTGAAAGGTAAAAATGATAAGAGAAAGGAACACAACCCAAACTTATGTTTATAAACTGTATTAGCACTTCAATATCATTTTGATTAAATGTTGAAAAACCTAGGTTTGCGACAACACGTTTGTGAGAAATAATGACACTAACTTAACTTCATGCCATTGTGGTCTTTTGCTGTTGAACTTCACTTCATCCCCTAAAATGCAAATTTCTCTTTCAGTTCAGCGGCTTACTACAGCTTCCTGTTTAAGAGGAAGGTACTACTACACTATCTTAAAATAACTTTTTAATTTAGACCAGAGCTTGTGAAACAACATAAGTGGTTGTTGTTGGAAAAAAATGGCAGGTTCACAGGAACTGAGGAATCCCTCAATAAAACTGAGGAATCTTACTGATAGGTTAAAGAGGCCTATTTTAATATGCATATATAACTACAGGCTATTTTTTGAACTGCTAAAACTGTTTTATAGTTGAAATCAGCTGAATATTCAGCTATCATTGTTTAATATATTTTCATCTGTGAAGTTCAATAATTACGACGATGCTATCTCTAACAGTTAAAGTCATCCTCCTCTTTGTTCACCCCTCCCATCTTGTTCAGCTTCCTTATGCGACTGTCAAAACTTGCTCTGACTTGAACATTAGAATAAGCCTAGGGTAAGGCACATTTTGAGTCAGGAAAGAGTATTGTTTTGATCAGTAGAAGACAATGGCACTTTTATTTACTTTTCTTCAGTTTATATTTTGTTATTTGAGTATTTTCCTTATTAAAAAATAAAATCCACAGTTTTCAGACTTTGTTTGAAGATATTTGTCTTCTAATTACAATCTGCAGACACATTAGACTGAGGGAAAGGTAATCCACTCTGCATCAATATGACTAAAACCCTGGTTAGCACGTCTCTTTTTACAAGGTAATTTCCATTCCAAATAACAAAAGTGAGCAACATCTCTCACCGTGTTATGTCAACATGTAAGTCTCAAGCATCTCAGGATGTGATAAATCAGAACTTTTTAATGCAGATTTCTTCATCATAGCCCATACCCATTGGCTTTTCTCTTTACTAAATCATGAGGCACCATACATTCTGCTATATACCGTTTCGCTTGGTGAGGGGACCATGTGCAGCTGGGAAGCCATCAACTTAGCTCCAGACCTGGTTGCCCTGCTTCAGGATGCTACTGATCAGGTCCATCTGGTTAGTGGATCACAGGAATGCAAAATCCAGTTGTGTGTGGAGCGTGAGAAAGGCTGCACATGAGGAGTGGGTAAATTTGTTTGACTATGGAGCCTGACAGTTCAGACGCCTGAAATCTGGGCCAGAAAATCTTCACTCACATGGGAGTAGCTGAATCCTTTATTAGGAACTGGCTCTAACTAAGCTCACCTGTAGCTAGAGGAAACATTCTTCTTTGGAGGTTTGGGAAGTCCTGATGGGAAACAGGCCTATAAAGATGGTCACCCAGGAGGTCTTTTATCAGATTGAATTTAGCATAATTTTGAAATTTCTTAGCGGTACTGTTGCTAGTACTTCATCAAGTTTACCTTGTTTCCATTTAGGCATATTTGCTAATATTTCCCACGATTCACTTGCTATAGTGGCTATTTCTGAAAGATGTGAAATAAAGAAATTCTAAGCCATTTCTGAGCCACAGGAATATAAAAAACCCCATAAATAATGTAATTGTAATGTAATTTTTATTACATGCTCTCTTGTAGAAAATGTTATAAGATTCTATTGAATAGAAATGATGGGAGTTTTAAAACTAATGAAGTCTGTAGAATAAGTAGCAACACAGCCATATATTCGAAAATTACCTGATACACAACAGATTCCTTTCCTTTTTGGCTGCTTTGTAAGGGCAAATACTAGAAGAAAATACACGTACCTAAGAACAGAACTTAATTTCTCTACTGCTCAAAGCAATTTATGAAAGTAATCTGAAAGTAAACTTACAGATACCTAGTTTTTAAAAGGTCCTAGAAAAATTGCCACTTTGCCTATTACTGCAAATCAATTTTCCAGCACCAGCTGTTGATTAGGAAAAAAAAAAAATAAAGCAGGGTGTAAGACTCTATACTTGAATAATAAGAAACTTTATTCTAAATACATCACAATATACTGAGAGGAAGTCTGATTCCCTGTAAAAGGGCACTAGATTTAAAGAGATCTAGTTCTGCTCTTAGCTTACACACTGTTCCACCGCATGGGCTTCAGCAAAATACCCATTTTTCACTGACTCCCTTCCTATCATTTGCAAGTTCCTATTATTTAAATTGAAAGTCCTCAGGGAAAAAAAGAACAAAATAAACAGTTTCTTAATGTTATATTCACTATATTCCAAACCAAATTTATTGTAACTAAAATAATGCAGATAACAATAATGCTATATTTAAATTTCTGTTGTTCATGTGACTGAATTGTGGAGTATAAAGCATGAGTACAGAGGGACTGAGCTATGACTGTCTGAGAAACAATTCTTTATGTGGAGGAAGATAGAGCAAAAAGAGACATGTGAGAGGTATAGTGACTCTGGAAGCCTCTGTGTTCATCTCTTTTTTTTTCATGTTTTCCATTTAGCAGTTATACCAGAACTGCAGGGTCTAGGCTTGTTTTGATGCAACACTACCACAGAGGTTTTCCAGCTTGCACAGATGTGCTTCGCTTCTCATTAAGAATAAAAAGAAATAAATTTTTGCTGCACTTCTTATGCAAGAATATTGCCTCCTGATCCTCCAAAATTAGATTTTAGTTCACAGAAATCCAGTAGGAGTTCACGAGCTACATAATTTTTAGTTCCCAATTCAGGGTTTCTTGTTTTATAGAATGCCCTTCTGTTTTTAACAGTAATTTGCAAATACTATTCACAGTATCACACGGACAGCCTGGGGAAGTACTTTTTCAGTCCACCTTGTTTTTCTCCTTCCCATCTACAGGAAAACCATGCCTGGTGCCTGTATCAGACAACTATACGAAATTCATTCTGAAATTCTGAGAAAACTTTGGTTTCTCACCTTTTATGTCTGAGAAAGGACAGGCATAGACTGAAACTTGTATTGTTAAAAAAAACCACCACCACCAACAACAACAACAACAAACAAACAACTATCACTATATCCAGCTGTAACAAAATGCAAGTCTTCACAGTTTACTTCACTTTTATATAAGGGCAGTTAATAACAAAACAAGGGGAAATGGGTTTAAGCTGAAAGAGGGTAGGTTTAGATTAGATATTAGGAAGAAGTTCTTCACTGTGAGGGTGGTCAGACACTGGAACAGGTTGCCCAAGGAAGTTGTGGATGCCCCCTCCCTGGAAGTGTTTAAGACCAGGCTGGATAAGGCTTTGAGCAACCTGGTCTAGTGGAAGGTGTCCCTGCTGATGGCAGGGGGGTTGGAACTAGATGATCTTTAAGGTCCCTTCCAACCCAAACCATTCTATGATTCTATGATTGTTAAATCTCGTTTGTAAGAAAAGAGGAGAGAATGGCTATATTTATTTAATTTGCATAATCTATTTACCCATCCTTACACTTTGCTCAGTGTGCCTTCTCAGTACCTCAGTACCACCTTCTCCCTCTCTGTCTGGCTGTTTTCATCTGAGGAGCTCCTGGGTCAAATGCTGAATCTTGCAAATTCCAGGCCAACATCCATATTGGCATCCAAGGAAGGCCAAGCTCTATTTCGCCTTCTTTGTTCATAGCCATTGCTCCAAAGGACACATGACACAGTCCACGTGTTTCCTCAGTAACCCTGCTATCCTTTTATTAAAATGCTTTTCAGTTCACAGCTTCCTCTTGAACATGCTGCAGAGGTGGCATGTGCATGAAGTGGGAATGGAAATTCAGAGATGCATGGTGATGAATGGATTGTAAATAAAGCAGTGTGCTCTTCTACAAAACAGCATGAGTGCAAACTGTAAGACTTTTTATAAAATAGCAGGAGATATTTATCTTGATTACACAGACATAAGGGTTTTTTTTCCGCTAGCCTTATAAAATTAATGTTAATCATCAGAATGTGACATCAAAGAATACAAATTAATAGGACTTTCTACACGGAGATGAAGAAAAGGCACTGGCTTTTTAATCTGTGTTCAAGCAAAGAAAAGATGGGTTATTTTAGCAACCATCTCATGCAGGTTCTTGTCCTTTTAAAATATTTTTATTATTATTAATTACTTATGTTCTAAGTCAAGGGGAAAACAATGGTTTCTCTGTTCATTCTTAGACCATTTCACACTGCCAGAGTGCACAAGAGCAAGCTTGTATTTCTTCAGCCAAGCAAGCACAAGCCACAATGTGCAAAACAGTGCAGGTTTGACCAGTTCTATGGGTTTTGAAGGTTCTGTCTTTCTCTGCAAGAAATTTGTACTACAACATTTGACATCTTATTATTTATATATTTCACAAAGTCCTAGTAACTGATTCGTACTCTTTTTTTTATTTTCCAGTAGGCTAATGAAGCTTGATTTAGAGGTGCTTAGATTTCTCCACAAGGATCTAAATACTTTTAAAATCAAAATTTTATTTGTCTAAAGTGAGAATGGAAATTCCATTCTGAAACTAGATATGCAGCTTTAAAACAGAGAAAATTTAAATTAGATAAGAAAGCAAAAGCTACAAGGTTTGTACACCCCTCTCCTTCTGCCATCTTGTCAAGTACAAATAAGCCCCCTCAAAAAATGAGAAAGAGCAGCAAATACTTTGCCTCAAAACAGGTTAAGAGTTTCCCTCACTTCTTTTGAAGGCAGTGACCTCTGTCCAAATAGGCAAGTTGTCAGCCATAACTCCCACTTACGTGGCTTCCATGTCAGTGCAGGCTTGCACCTGACTCTCTTGGAGTCAAGCAATGTTCATTCATGTCAGTTTGCAAATGATCATGTAGATGTACTGAAAAATAAAGAAAGAGTTTGTCAGCAGACATATAAAAAAATGAGCATGGTGCTGATTTAAAGCGCACTCTTGTTTCATTTGTATACATGCATGCATGTTAGGACAGCCTGTAGTCACTAATGCTAAATTATTATCTGTATTTACCATTCATTTTTATTTTGTTACCACTTAAAAACAAGTCTGTGACTCATTGTGCCAGACACTGTGTGAACATAATTGATGAGAAAATCTGTGTCCCTAAAAGCCTTTAGTCTGAAGGGTAAGACATAAATACTAGATGAAACAATCAAGTCAACTGGGTGAACTTGGGGGAAAACATACGCAAAAAAATAAATCCACAGTTTAATATGTTCTGCATCACAGTCACAGTTTTTCCATCTGTTTCTGACTGATAACAGACTGAGAGGTATCACTTCTCCTTTTCCTTGCTTCAGCAGCACATATACTAAACACGACATAATGTGATATGGAATATCTTATTGGCATACCCAACTGTCAGTTCTGGGTTTTACTAACTACTACACTTTTCTTCTCTCCCCCCACCCCTTCCAGTCCTCTGCTTTTGAAAACTACCCAAGCACAGTGTCCTTGTAGTTGTCAACATTTCTTCTTGTAACAATCCTCACTGAAACAAAAACGCAGTGCTTTCTAGCTACTAAGAAGAAAATTAACCCTATCCTAGCAAAAACCAGGACACCTTCCCGTTGCTTCCAAAGGAAGATAAATGCAGTAAGCATCAAAGTGATTGCTTGCTGTCCTATATTCTCAATAAAACTGGTAGCTATAATAAAAGGCAAGTCAAAGAAACCAAGTACATCTCAATCCTCCAACCTTTCTGTGTGTAATCCCACTGAAGTTGAGTTGCACGGGATTGGATTCAGCCATAAGGTGTTGCCTATTAAAGTTTCATTTCAGGAAATGAATGTAAATAAACCAAATCAAAGTATAGAAGAGAGATTTCACTTTCACTTATCTTTTCAGAGAGAGGGAAAAATCTATTAAAAGAAACTACCCAGCAAAAGTAAATCTAAGGAATTTTGCTTAAAATAGCTAAATATGTGTTATATACACAATCCTTTTATCAGCATTTTAATGTACTCCCATAATATTTTCATTGGTGGAAACCAGCGACTTATGTCCATTGTCATTGTGATTCACAATAATTGCGTTGTCTTAAAGAATTTTGTCAGAATTTTCAAAGGATACCAAGATAATAGAAAAATTAAAGGCATAATTTCTGCATTTATTCACCTTAGAAAAAAGCTTTAAAAATAACATACATTAAAACACTCTTTAATATCTACAGTACAGAAAATTATTGTTTGGTTTTGTTGGGTTTTTTTTTTCCTGAACATAGTTCACTTTGATTCAAGGTGTAGATAAAGCATATTACACCTAATATTTGTCAAGATTCATTTTGCCTTAAAATCTATCCAACATCTATTTTGTTAAATGCATTTGAAGTAAGGATAAAATTTGGTAGTCTAGACAATTTTCTATCTAAGATAAATCTTAAATTTTAGTTTTATATCCCACTATAAAGGGTGGGATGTGAAGACTTTATTAGCTTCATAAGCAATATTTAATGAGGCAGCTTTATTTGTCAAACTGATTCTTCATTGATTTTTGCTTCTGTCATGTAGTTTATTGATTTATGTGTTCTACTGAAAATTGTCTGTCATCTCTATAATTTGACCAATTGACTTTTCAAAAACATAATTAAGGAGCAAGCACTTCACCCTTGGTTATGGATGTGAGAACTTCTGGCAGAGGGAGAGTCACACACATCTGGGCAACTGCTGTTTGCTCGGTGAGACTGTGTCCATGGCCATTTGCACTGTGCTCCATGTTCCTGCAGCTGAACTTCTTCCCTTCCCTCAACTAGGGCATGTAAAGGTAGTTTGAGCTTCTCCATCTTACACTGTGATCCATAACATAAGTTATAGTGTATCGCACTATATTTAAGTACATTAATTTATCTACCTCTCAGAGGATTAGATTTCTTTTCTTTTCTTTTCCTTTCATAGGTAACAGGAAAAATGCAGTCCCATCTAGTAATTAATTTAAAATATAACAGAAGCTTTCTGGCTGTATTTTGAAGTGTCTTCACTTTTTCATTTCTTTCTTTTCTCTGATATGATCAATAATCTCCTATTTGTCAGTCAGGCCATCTCCTACTTGGCTTTCAATTTATAAACTTCCTGAAATAGATTTTTTAACCTTCAGTTTTCTATTTAACATGACTTCTCAGGTAACACAAAAGATAGTTTCTTTCTCATCACAAGAAAAATGAAAAATTCTGGCTATTTTCAAAATTATTTTCAAAGTATGGAAGTGAGCTACAGTATTTTGACTGCCCTTTCTTTTTGTTGTATTTTTCTTTTCTTTTCTTTTCTTTTCTTTTCTTTTCTTTTCTTTTCTTTTCTTTTCTTTTCTTTTCTTTTCTTTTCTTTTCTTTTCTTTTTTCTTTTCTTTTCTTTTCTTTTCTTTTCTTTTCTTTTCTTTTCTTTTCTTTTCTTTTCTTTTCTTTTCTTTTCTTTTCTTTTCTTTTCTTTTCTTTTCTTTCCTTTTCTCATCTTTTCTTTTCTTTCCTCGTCTTTTCTTTTCTCTCTTTTCCTTTGGAAATGCCACAACTGATTTAAGACTCAAGCTGTTCAGACAAAGTAATTTTAAAATATTACTTTGAAGTCTTATATTTCCTTAGTATTCTTTAACCTAGAGACTTAGCTTACCCAGTAACATATTGAACAGTAAAAGCTACACTGACAGGAGAGATATGAAGAAATGATGCTCTTTGCTTCATCTACTTTATTTTTGCTTTTGAATACAGGCATAGGGAGGACAAAACAATTTATGATATTACATGTAGTTCATAAATAATTTCAATCTTTGGGAGTAATTTTTTTCCGAGATTTTGCTCCTACTACCAGAAAAGCTGGACACAAATTATGAGGTAAATAAATATCAGAAAATCTGATGCCTATATTATCACATTATAACATTATACCTCATAAATATGCTATTACAATATTTATACTTCACTTAATATTTTAAACTAGTACTTCCTTCCTTTTTCAGTTGTACTTACGTGTCACAAGACCATTCTTGGACTCAAAATCTATAGAAATTCAAAGACCAAAACTTTCTGGTTTTCTACTAAAGCACAAACAAAACAAGAAATGTTTGTTACTATTTTATGAGAAAAGACATAATAATAGATGTAAAAAAAATAGAAGGAAAGGAAAAAGAAGTGAGCTAAAACACTAAGAGAAGAAAATAATGATAGGAGAATAAACATGCCTGTAATTTTTTCTCACTCTTGGCTTGAGGCAGACAGAGACTGATTTTATATACTCTTCAGAATATAATCATTTATATATCTCAGATAATGGTCTTAACAGAAAATAACATTATCATATACCATTTCACATATCAAATACTCATTTCCTATTCAATATAGACCTTAAGGTTTTCAGTGATTCACTAATCTTAAAAGGTATTAAGTAGAGGTTTACATTTAAGCATACAATTAAATTCTGGTTCCTGTTTTGTTTCACATATGCTACTACTCTGTCTATTTTTAAGTAGATTTGTGTTACTAAATATCTTTCGTTTCATTGGTAAAATATATAAGTACCGGTATATTAGTTTTCCATATGTACATTTTAATAAGTAATAAAGGAAATTACATTTTGATGGATGATTAATTGAGAAATAGTCAATGTTTCCATTTATACTTCTGTTCTCTCTTTTTGTGCTGCATACTTACATGAAACTTGTTTACAGTTATAGTTTAGCAGTCATTTATGTCTATAAAACACTTCACACTTTAAAAATAACAAAAGGAGAAAAGAAAGCTGTAGTTTATCCAAACTGTAAGCAAAGGGAAGTATGAAGAGTTGCTTTAAATATTTTACATTTTCTTTCAAGGCAAAGGAAGGAGGATTTTTATTTTATATTAAATTGTTTTATAAAACCTTAATGGAATCTTTAATCCTGCTAGTAATCATTATAATTTTTTAAATGATATGGCACCATTGCACACAGTAGATAATGTCCTTTTCACTGCAAAGAAGCCAAGAAGTTCCACACTAGGACATGTGCAACCCATAACATGTTGACAGTTAACCTTAAGCCATGGGTATGGGTGCATTGCAGGGGTCAGTGAGGCAAAGTCCATTAAGCTGCTCCGGCAACTGCTTTTGAATTACCACAAAGACAATCTAACATATTACAGAAAACTGAAATTGATGGTGGTTTACCTTAATAAGACAGGCCATAAACTGCTGTGGTTCATTATTTCAGAAGCAGCTGAGCAGCCCCAGCAGCTGGCTGGAAACTGACTGGAGCAGGGAGAGGCAGGTACCATGGACCTGACAGACCTGAAGCCCAAAGTCTTTGACACAGGAGACAAAGACCAGAAGCTGAGAGGATGGCTGGGACTGCCACACTCTTCTGGGGAAGTATATATTTCCTTGGTCCTTTCACCCTTCCCTAGATACCCACTTTTGGCTACTATTGGAGGGAGGGTACTGAAACAGATGGCCCTTAGGTCCGCATGGCTCTTCTTAAGTTTCTATTACCTATTTGTTCAAATATGACTAGTGATCACAATTCAGGAATGTACAAAGTACTTTGAAAAGATGAGGAGCACAGTGTAATTACTTCTACTCAGAGTCCAGGTTTGTTCGCAGCATCAGGCTGACACAACAAAACAACCTGCAGATTCTCAGAAGGTGTCTCAGCTGTCCTGGAGCGCTTTGCACCCTGACTTATTGTGTGGTGTAGAAATACCTTTTTTTGCAGAATACTTTTCTAACTAATGATAGTTTGTGTGTGTTTACTCTGCTTCTTTTTTACTTGTTTGTTTTTTCGTTATCATTATTTTAGGAGTGTCTTTGCATTTGAGATTTTGGGATTGTCTTTCAATCGCAACTGAATTCAAATGCAGCCACAAGGTTTGGGCACTGCAACTATACATCCGTTCCCACTAAGTACTGCTGACACAGGGCTAACATTAAGCTTTGCTCTTACGAACAGAAAAAATGTGGGAAATGGGTATATCTGTGACTTGGAGACCTTAATGTTTTTATTATAGTCCTTCTAATTATTGCTCTCCTTCTGACCATAATATGGGTCACGTGCCTTCCTGATCATTCACTGTTTCTTTAAGATTTTATATTCAGTCTCTGCTAACTTCTGCTTCTCTGCATGCTATGGTTTCTGCATGCTAACTCATTTGGTGCCAATGATTTTCATACATTGATTAAATGAATTAGTTATTGAGTGGAGACATCATTTTATCCTGTTATCTTTCACTTGACTCAAGCCTGCCACCTGCCAAGACAAAGATAGGCTGCTGCGTTCAGTGAACCACACAGATGGTGCACATGATGGTCTCTGAAAATATATTCAGCTGAATCTTTGAAGAATCTTTAACCTCCTTGTCAATCATGAAATATCTTTCAGATTAAGGTAGTATATTGCTGGGTTTTTTTGAGTGCTTCTTGTGACCGCCTCATTTTTTAAAAGTGACCAGGCTTCTGCAATCCTAGTATTTTTAGTAGTTTATTTTAAAAGATTCTGATTATTAAAAAGTGACAAGCAATTATCCTCTGAAGATCTGATCCCTTTGAAAATTTAAATCCATCTGTATTATTTTCTTTTAATAGCTTTGCATCTTGAGAAGTCATGGGAGAAATAATCATTCCCTGGCAAGCACTACGTGAAGTAACCATTCCTTTGGCAAAGAGAAACTTAGGCATGCATAATTTATCTACTTCCTAACTGTTATATGTGCCTTTTTTCCACTTAGTCCCACAATAACTATAGAGTACACTCTGTCGCAGATAGCTGGATAGATCTTTTTAAAGGCTACACTCGTTTACTTTAAAATAAACAGTCTGACCCTATATGTTTTGGGGGGGTTTTTTAGAGATGTACCTGATATTTGATTATTTTAAAAATACTAATTCTGATACACCTACCTTTCTCTTTTAGTTTTTTTCTCTGATTAATCATTAAGTATTCAGAAAAGGATATGTCCATTGACAACCTACATATGATGCCAAGTGCACATGACTTTGCTCTTAACTTGAAATAGCTAAAAAGAAAATTGTCTATGCCTATACATTTGTATCAGTTGGTACTGATATATCTCTCCTCCACAGAAAGCCAGCATTTCAGCCATACTGAATGGCTGGTACACATATGATTTCATTTTGGAACACATTACTCACTTTATAATGAAAACTGAAGCTAAGGCATTTTAAAGCCATACTTTTTTTTTTTTTTTAAATGAAACAAAACAAAGCAAAACCCTTTTATTGAATCAGAACTGGTTCCCACCTGCAGAAAAATTAACAATGCACAAATTCAACTCTCAATTTACTGTATTTATATTGACATGCTGCCATTTCCTGAAGAAATATTCTAAGCATTTTATTTCTCTTTTCTGTCAGTTCATGATCTGACAGTCCTTTAAAAGAAAAGTTACTGCTCTGTAAAATCCAGAACAATCACTTGCGTATTAAATATGGTTTCATAATGTTTTGTGATTGTGGTCATTCATTATATTAAAATATTGAAATTGTCATTATATTTTCTGTATTACATGGGAGACATCATTTGAAATTATAAATATAAAAGGATTCAAGGCCCAGATTCATCACGATACTCCAGCTGCTTATTACTATAGGAAATGATGGGATAGAGACAGCATGTAGTAGTGAATATAGTCTTTGATCTCCCTTTGATTCTCTTCTCGTAGTTATTAGATGAAGGTAAGTCATATAAAGCATTTCAGGTATGAACTACTTTGATATAATACAGATTTTTTTGTTAAATAAATGAAATGTCATTAAAAAAATCAATATTTTTGTTCAAGAGCTGTGATGTGTGCACACACACATAGTTAATTGAGTAAACCAACAAACATTTTCTTGGCATATTTTTGTTCAAGAATCACAGAATGTTAGGGATTGGAAGGGGCCTCAAAAGATCACCTAGCCTAACCCCCCTGCCAGAGCAGGATCACCTACAGTAGGTCACACAGGAACACGTCCAGGTAGGTTTTGAACATCTCCAGAGAAGGAAACTCCACAACCTCTCTGGGCAGCCTGTTCGAGAGTCCTGCCACTCTCACAGTGAAAAAGTTTTTCCTTTTTACGGAAAAAAAAAATGTTTACGTGGAACCTCCTGTGAACTAGAATTTAGATTATATTTTATGTTTTCAAAATACTCTAACTTTGTGTTGGCATTCTAAACATTCCTAACAATTGCAGCTGAAATCCAAGCTCTCTTTAATTAGGCACTGTCAATATGTGTGCCATAGGAAAAGACAGTCCCAGGCATAAGCAGCATATATTATAATAAACAAATAACAGTTTTTATGCCAGAATTGCATAAAAAAGATTAGGATTTATAGAAAATTTAATTCTCGCTCAAAATTCCGTATTTTTCCAGCTTTTCTGCTACAGAAAATCTTGAAAAAAATGACTTGTGTTTGCTGGAAGGACATAAAAAGCTGAAACACAGACACTAATGTACAAAATGGAACACATACTTTAAAATTAATTGCATTTTTTTGGCTGGGTATTAGTTAATGATTTTCAAACATTTTTGTTTTAACATTTTTGAAATGAAAATAATTCTGTATACGGGAGTATAAACAATACTGTTTCATGGCTGTTTGGATTGATATGCAGAAAAATTATACATATATATATACACATATATATGTACACAATGTATATTATGCTTGCATATGTTTTTAACATATTTATCTTAATATTAACATAAATACTGTGTTGTATTTAATTTCAAATTTATTTTTATTTTTTGCACAAGCACATTTCAAGACGTGACTTGATTCCACCACCTTCCTGTTATAAAAACCTGACCCTAACAGAGCTTTCAGGAGCATGTTCCTGCACTGTAAAATTAAGCAGCTCATTTTGTGCATCCTTCTGTTAAAATAATACATGGGCTCAAAATAGAGATTTTATGCCTCTACGGATAATGACGGACAGCTACAGACCCAAAATGTAGACATCACTGATGGGATGCTCCACAGCTAAATTTTGTTGGCTGCAGATTAGACGCTGACAGCGGATTTGTTCCTTTGTAACCA
>NW_010341749.1:0-3238 GCF_000700745.2 Antrostomus carolinensis
AATTGCTTTGCTGGGTCTCTGAGGGAGGGAGGGAGGGGGTCTTTGCCTGGTGGGGGGTGAGGGCATGCACCCCTCGGTTGGCCAAGGCTAGCCTAGGAGCCCACGAGCTCGCCCCGAGGGTTTTCTGTCACTGGTGGGAGTGGGCAGATGGGGGTGGGAAAGGCATGGCTTTTCCCAGGGGGGAGGTGGTGTCCTAGGGGGTGACGGTGAGACGTTAGAAACCTTCGGTGGGAGCGGACACCTATTGCAACGGCAGGGAGGGAGGGAGGACGAGGAAGAGGAGGAGGAGGAAGAAGGAGCATCTTCCCCTCCTGGGCACCCCAAGGAGCTGCGGGAAGGACCCCTCATCCATGGCCAGGGGTCTATAGGCAACGAAAGGGTTTCTCCTTCCCCAGGATCATTTCCAGCTGCTCCCACAAGTTTTTCCTTTTTCTTTTAATTCCCTTCACAGGGACTGGACCGGGATTTGCCGCCGGGGCAGGACTCATCCCACTTCCCTATCTGGGGAGGGGGAACGGGAGGACCTTTCCTCTCCGCGTCTGGGCTATCGAAAATCTCCCAGATCTGCTCTTTGCCTCCTATAATCCCCCTTGCCTCAAGGCAGGCGCCTGCAAATTTGGATTTCTCTTCTCTTCTCTTCTCTTCTCTTCTCTTCTCTTCTCTTCTCTTCTCTTCTCTTCTCTTCTCTTCTCTTCTCTTCTCTTCTCTTCTCTTCTCTTCTCTTCTCTTCTCTTCTCTTCTCTTCTCTTCTCTTCTCTTCTCTTCTCTTCTCTTCTCTTCTCTTCTCTTCTCTTCTCTTCTCTTCTCTTCTCTTCTCTTCTCTTCTCTTCTCTTCTCTTCTCTTCTCTTCTCTTCTCTTCTCTTCTCTTCTCTTCTTCTTTTTCTTTTTCTTTTTCTTTTTCTTTTTCTTTTTCTTTTTCTTTTTCTTTTTCTTTTTCTTTTTCTTTTTCTTTTTCTTTTTCTTTTTCTTTTTCTTTTTCTTTTTCTTTTTCTTTTTCTTTTTCTTTTTCTTTTTCTTTTTCTTTTTCTTTTTCTTTTTCTTTTTCTTTTTCTTTTTCTTTTTCTTTTTCTTTTTCTTTTTCTTTTTCTTTTTCTTTTTCTTTTTCTTTTTCTTTTTCTTTTTCTTTTTCTTTTTCTTTTTCTTTTTCTTTTTCTTTTTCTTTTTCTTTTTCTTTTTCTTTTTCTTTTTCTTTTTCTTTTTCTTTTTCTTTTTCTTTTTCTTTTTCTTTTTCTTTTTCTTTTTCTTTTTCTTTTTCTTTTTCTTTTTCTTTTTCTTTTTCTTTTTCTTTTTCTTTTTCTTTTTCTTTTTCTTTTTCTTTTTCTTTTTCTTTTTCTTTTTCTTTTTCTTTTTCTTTTTCTTTTTCTTTTTCTTTTTCTTTTTCTTTTTCTTTTTCTTTTTCTTTTTCTTTTTTTTAAGTAGTCCTACAGCCTTTAATTTATGAGCACTCTAAGCTGGTTGTAGACTCCCAATGTTTGCTACATTTGTAATAAATAATGAGATACTGAGAAGCCAGAGTCTGACAGTGTGCCTCTCCTGCAGTATTTCTGCTGTAATTGCATCTCCCAAAGGAAAATTAAATCTTTCCCCATCTTCTTTCAATACACATCCCAGCACAAGGCGAAGGCAATCGCGTGGTGGGAGGTGGTCAGGAAAAAGGTCTTGCTTGGAAAATAGGTACTTTTTACAGGTCGGGACCACTTCTGGTCCGGCACTCCAGGGCCAAAGGACATCACGTTAGGACGCTGCTTCCCCTGGGTATTTATTCCTCATGCAGGACACAAGGTAAACCGCAACCCAGCATTTACAGCGAGGTGCCAGCCTTAGTAGGTGCTTGGCTCAGAAATCTCTAGGTAGGAAGAGAAGAGAGGACGGTAACAGAATCTTCTCTTCTCTTCTCTTCTCTTCTCTTCTCTTCTCTTCTCTTCTCTTCTCTTCTCTTCTCTTCTCTTCTCTTCTCTTCTCTTCTCTTCTCTTCTCTTCTCTTCTCTTCTCTTCTCTTCTCTTCTCTTCTCTTCTCTTCTCTTCTCTTCTCTTCTCTTCTCTTCTCTTCTCTTCTCTTCTCTTCTCTTCTCTCTTTCCTTTCCTTTCCTTTCCTTTCCTTTCCTTTCCTTTCCTTTCCTTTCCTTTCCTTTCCTTTCCTCTTCCTATTTCATGTCCTTCGTTTTCTGATTTTCACAGAGCAAAATAATAATTAAAAAAGTATTCCAAACATGCTTGTGTCTAAGGACCTTATCTCGTTTGTAAACATGAGTTTCCCTTTTTTTGTTGTTTGGGGTTTGTTTGGTTTTGGTTATTGACGGGGGGAGTTTGTGCCGGAAAACAGCAACGGGGAGGCGGGAGAATACTCTGGGCATCCGGATTTTTATTTATTTATTTATTTATTTATTTTTATTTTTCTCCCAGACGTATCGAAATTGCCCGTTTCTGCTTTCCTGCCCGCGACGTGAGACCCCGGCCCTCAGCAGCCGCCCAAGGTTTCCCTCCCCCGGTAAGATCCGCTGCCCTGAGCTCTGGGGAACACTCCTCCAAATTTAGGGCTCCCCCATCTTTGGAGAAGAACTGGAAAGGAGGGGAGCAGGAGCCGATTTTACAAGGCAAGCTCTTCTCTCCCTTTATTATTTGCTGTTGTTGTTTCCATTATATTATGATTATTCCCCTTTATCATTGCCCCTTCCTTCTCCTCCCCCCTGTGCCAGGAATGGGGTGAAACTGGGGGGAAATGGGGAGAAGAGCTGCCCCTGGGCGATTAATATTGTGACTGGGCTCTTTTCTTTTTAATGAAATTTCGTTTTCCGAGGAATCGCCTCCCCAGTAGCGGCTTTCCCCGGCCGGGGTGAGCTGCCTGTCCCCGGCCTGCCTCTGCCTTGGGCGCCCGGGGAGGGACCAGGAGAGTGGGTCCCACCGGCGGCGATAAGGAAAGGGATAACAACCCATGCTATAGGTAATGTCAACACCCCAATGCAAAGCAGGAGAAGGGAAAGAATACAAGCGGGGAAGTAAGGAGGGAGGAGAAAAAACAAAACAAAACATAAAACAGAAAAACCAACCTATATTCAGAGAGGGAAAAACTAAAAAAGACATTTAAAAATCCCTCCAGACTTCACCACTCCCCAAGCCCGGCCTGTCCCCATGGCAGTGCGCTTGGAGAGACCCTGGAGCAGAGAATCCAACCCCAAAGCACCAAACCCCGCGTTTCTTCTGTTGCTTCCCTTCCCACCCCCACCTTGTCCAGCCCCG
>NW_010341750.1:0-200 GCF_000700745.2 Antrostomus carolinensis
ACTAGTCACTCAGACAAAGAACACGTGCAGCGCTTGGTCATCCAAGTAGCTCACAAGCCTTACGCCAACTACAAAAGGATAACTAGAGCAAGCAGTGGAGCGTGGTGCCGTAATCCTGACGCTGATGCCAGCATGGCTCCTTTGAGCTGGAAGAAGATGGCTGTGGAATAGGTAATGCAGATACATGGCTTTGGGGACCT
>NW_010341752.1:0-200 GCF_000700745.2 Antrostomus carolinensis
GTAGGACTTTGCTTTCCTCTGAGATTCCAAGCCTAAAGTTTTATGGATGCCATGTTTGGGAAATGTAGTTAAAACAAACACACACACCCCAAACCCCCATATGCCACTTCCCACCTAATTTCTATTTGTTGGGTCAATATTTTTACCTTTTTTTTCCCCCCTCCATGTTAAATAGATGTGATTTACTCCAATCCAAAACA
>NW_010341753.1:0-200 GCF_000700745.2 Antrostomus carolinensis
ACAGGCAGGAGGGAGCAGAGAAGGCGCATCCCGACACGTGCAGAGCCCTTAACAGAGCCATGAGCAGAGGTGCTGAGCGCAGATCTGGGAACAGGACAGGTGGGTGCTCCTCGCCCCTGCCGCCACGGCCACCCCAGCCCTGCCGCCCGCTGAGCTGGACCTCCCCACTGACACTCACAGGCACGGCTGTGCTCCCTGGA
>NW_010341754.1:0-200 GCF_000700745.2 Antrostomus carolinensis
GGTTAGTGTACGCAGGAGCACGGGGCTGTATCTTTGGAGGCGGCGGCTGCCGAGGTGGGATTGCTGGAGGATCATCATCCGACTTTAAACTTCCCTACAACATTACAGAGAAGATACTGTAAGAAATGTGGCTGTTTAGATAAAGAGCGTTGTCTTCTAACAGATGTGTAATTCTCTTGATGTCCACTGTTGGTGTTGTC
>NW_010341755.1:0-200 GCF_000700745.2 Antrostomus carolinensis
GAGGAGAGACAGAGCTACTCTTTCCTACCTCCCCTGAATAATTCTAGGTTGGGGGAGAAGAAGCAAATATGACTCTTTTTTTTCTTTTTTTTTAATTTTACCTTCTTGTTGGAAAAAAAATAGTAAAAAAAAAATCAAAACAGAACAAAAAACAGAAAGAAGGTGAGCAATGAGAAACTCTGCAGATTTTCCCATGCAAG
>NW_010341756.1:0-200 GCF_000700745.2 Antrostomus carolinensis
GAGGAGAGACAGAGCTACTCTTTCCTACCTCTCCTGAATAATTCTAGGTTGGGGGAGAAGAAGGAAATATGACTTTTTTTTTTCTTTTTTTTAAGTTTTCCTTCTTGTTGGAAAGAAAAATAGTAAAAAAAAAATCAAAACACAACAAAAAACAGAAAGAAGGTGAGCGATGAGAAACTCTGCAGATTTTCCCATGCAAG
>NW_010341757.1:0-200 GCF_000700745.2 Antrostomus carolinensis
GGCTTTAATAAAGTGCTGATGCCTGAACACACCTTGGTGTTGGTCGTTTTGTCCGCCGCAAATGGTGACCCCGACGTGGGAAGAGAGATCTGCGGACCTGAGAGCGACCGGCGGCAGAGCCCAGCTAGCGATGAATGTAAGCGGCGGACCTCAGAGCTGCCTAGACCCGGATCTACAAGAAGCAGGTGAGCAGCTGGGAA
>NW_010341759.1:0-200 GCF_000700745.2 Antrostomus carolinensis
CCCCCAACTCCTCCCGGGGGCGGTCAGGAGTGGGGATGGAAACAGGGATTTCCCTCCCCCCTCCCCCAGCATCACATAAAAGGGGTTTTGGGACCCAAAGTGTCACTGGTTTTTGGGGGGCTGGTGCGGAGTGGGTCTGTTTGGAGGGTGCCGCGGTGCCAGGCGCGGTTGGGTGCCACAGCGGGGGGGGGACACACACA
>NW_010341760.1:0-200 GCF_000700745.2 Antrostomus carolinensis
GGGTTTTGAATGACTCTCCCATAGTATATTGTTTTGCTTACATGCCTACTATTTTTATTTTTCACTATTGTTTTAGCTGGTACATAAGTCAGATTTTCTTCTACAGATTTTCACATTATGTCAGGCTTTTCTGGTAAGTGCTATCTCTGGAACCCAATGAAAACCTTAAAGAAGTTTATATTACATTCTTCTGATACCAA
>NW_010341761.1:0-200 GCF_000700745.2 Antrostomus carolinensis
CCAGCTGCTTCCCACCCCATCCTCTGGGAATTGGGGGAGCCAGGGTGGTTTTCCTGCTGCTGGAACATGGGGTGCTCTGCCTCTGCTTTCTCCTTTTTCCCTTTTACTGGGATTTCTGCCCCGTTTTCACAGCAGGGGTTGGTTATTTGGATGGTGGTTCCAGTTGTGCCAACCTCTGGTGGGACTGGGGGTTCCTGGAG
>NW_010341762.1:0-200 GCF_000700745.2 Antrostomus carolinensis
ACACTTGAGAGGCGGGAATGGGTTCCTGACCTCACCCAGACAAGTCAGCCAGAACCCTTCAGTTCTGCTGAGGACGGGCAATGACCCTATTTCCCTCACGCTCTGCAGTCTCTGCAATGGGGTCGGAGAGGCGGCGGGTCAGGCTGCTGAGGCTCCAGGCAGCCCCATGGGCACCACGTCGAAGCTCAGCCTGGCCGCCG
>NW_010341763.1:0-200 GCF_000700745.2 Antrostomus carolinensis
TAATGTATCTCCACCCTACACATACGGTGACTGAAGCCCCAAAATACCACTTTTCCCATAAAATCCACAGCCTCTTACTCCCAGTATTCCCAGGGAACTGAATGTCCCATGGCAGGGAGCGCCGTGGCACAGTGCGCTTTGCTCTGACACCTTTCCTGTCCTGTCCAGGCAAAGCAGGAGATGGCTGAGGCCAGCTGAGC
>NW_010341764.1:0-200 GCF_000700745.2 Antrostomus carolinensis
GCCTGATTGAGAGGCTCTCATGGCATGTGCTGGCTGTGAAAATTCAAGTGTTTTGATACTACTAACAAGGGCAGATGAGTTGCTGTTTTTCCTTTTCACTTGTGCAGTTTTTTCAGGGAAATAGAAAAATTTCACTTCTGTTAAAAGAGCTGCTGGTTTTGTTTATTGATTTATTTATTTTTCTTTTTGAGCATGGGGGA
>NW_010341765.1:0-200 GCF_000700745.2 Antrostomus carolinensis
AAAACTGACAGTGTGAAAATCTCACACACATTAAATAATATGACACTTGAAAATCCCTGCTTTATAGTCCTCAGAGATAATTTGGATGCCTCCCTTTGCTTCCAGTAGCTTTCATTCCAAACTTGTATAATCATAATATTATTCCTATTGATCAGATACAATGTTTTGGAAAGGCGACATTGAAAATCAGAGCCACTCCT
>NW_010341766.1:0-200 GCF_000700745.2 Antrostomus carolinensis
GAAAAATGTTACACAGCAGGAGCAGAGCCATATGGCTTAAAGCCATTATCTTGGCTTATTTTTGTAAAAGATGGTCTTAATTGTTCTTCACTATCCAAACAACTTTGGAGCTTCTTGTAAGACATAGGAACCAAGGACTGGATGGTAACAGAAGTAACTGAATCTGGACAAGATATGTCCTGCCTGTCCTTTCTACAGTA
>NW_010341767.1:0-200 GCF_000700745.2 Antrostomus carolinensis
CCTCTAACCCCAGCCAAACGGGGATTCTAAGCCTGACGAAATGGGGACACTAACCCTGACCAATGCGTACCCTTTTACCCAACCTTGCACGACTTCCGTCTGCAACTTACAGAATGCCTTCGTACCCTGTCTAGGGGAACTTGCTCCGAATTCTTTGCTCTGGGGATCAGAGGTTCTCCCTGAGAATCCCTCGGTGCTGG
>NW_010341768.1:0-200 GCF_000700745.2 Antrostomus carolinensis
TGTCCCCATGTCCCTGTGTCCCCATGTCACCATATCCCCGTGACCTCATGCTCTTGTGTCCTTATGTTCCTGTGTCCCGATTTCCCTGTGTCCCCATGCTCCTGTGTCCCCATGTCTCCACATGCACATGACCTCATGCACTTGTGTCCCTATGTTTGTGTGCCCCACGTCCCCGTGCCCGGCCCCCTGTGACCCCCATC
>NW_010341769.1:0-200 GCF_000700745.2 Antrostomus carolinensis
CACCAAGTGTCTGGGATTGGGATTAAAGGAAGAAAATACGGGATTATGGGGAAAAAACCCGGGATTATGGGGGAAATTCTGGGATTATGGAGAAAAATCTGGGATTATGGGGAAAAAAAACAGGTTTATGGAGGAAAAATGTGGGATTTGAGGAAAAAATCCGGGATTATGGGAAAATTTCTGGATTATGAGGGAAAAAT
>NW_010341770.1:0-200 GCF_000700745.2 Antrostomus carolinensis
TTTTCATCTTTGGAAGAGTGATTTTATGTAACGATATAAAATGTAAAGGAGGCATTTAATATACACGAGGACCATTGCAGTGCTGAGCCATTGAGACTCAATTCCATACACAAACTATTAGTGACATTAAAGGTATCTGAAGTTCTGGAAATCAGTATAGTGCAAAAATCCACCTTATTTTTAAGTATTTTCAAGGACTT
>NW_010341771.1:0-200 GCF_000700745.2 Antrostomus carolinensis
TCCTGCCTCTCCCCTGTCTCCGGAGCTGCAGGACAGCATGAGCTACCCTTGGCCAAATAGAGGCAGGAGAGAGGAAAGGCAGGAGGAGGGATCCTGGCTGGGGAGCAGGAGGGGGGCAAGGGCAGGGGAGAAGCGCACGGAGAGGAGTGGGTGCCACAGGGAAAGGCAGCAAGGCGGGGAGGATCTGTGGCAGGGGGGGG
>NW_010341772.1:0-200 GCF_000700745.2 Antrostomus carolinensis
GCTTGGTGGTCATAAAAAAATCTTGGGCTTTGTGTTGACCATACCACTCTGAAGCAAGATCTTGGGGTTGTGTTAGATAGCTCCATGAAAGCACCAGGTCAGGCTTAGCAGAAAGACAAATCAAATGCTAGAACTTAAGCAAGGAATAAAGAACAAACCAGAAAACACTCTTGCGCTGGTCTAGGTAGTGTGTGTATGTT
>NW_010341775.1:0-200 GCF_000700745.2 Antrostomus carolinensis
AAAAATAACACTTAACTCAAAAACTAACCCTAACTTTAACAGTAAACCGAAACTTTAACAAAAAACCTAACTGAAAAACAAAACCTAATATAACACTAATACTGACACAAGTGAATTTAACACTTAATAGAATTCTAAATCTTAACCTAACCCTAATCCTAATCATAACATTAACCCCTCACTCTGACACTAAAATTACA
>NW_010341776.1:0-200 GCF_000700745.2 Antrostomus carolinensis
ATAAAACACACTAATTAGAAAACATAGCCCTTGCTCCTACGCAGACTTATGTTACACATCTTATGTCATTCACTGGAAAATGCACACAGTCTGGGAATTAAAGGCCAAAATTAAGATTAGAAGCCTTACCCACTATGATCTCACTCAATCTTTTATTTCCTTTTTGTCCCCCAACTCCTGCTTCTTTTTTCTTTTTTTTT
>NW_010341777.1:0-200 GCF_000700745.2 Antrostomus carolinensis
CGGGGTGTTTCCCCCCATTTCCGGGGTGTTTTCCCCCATTTTTGGGGTGTCCCCATTCGGGGGGGGTCCCCCCATTTCCGGGGTGCCCCCTGACCCGGTTCCGCCCGCAGGGGGGGAGGGGGAGGACGTTCTGGGGGAGCTGGAATACGACAAAGTTCCGTTCTCGTCGCTGCGCCGGACCCTGGACCAGCGGCGGGGGC
>NW_010341778.1:0-200 GCF_000700745.2 Antrostomus carolinensis
GGGCTGAGCACCTGTGAGCACGCGGTCCCTGGGGGAACCAGAGCAAGAGAACAGGACCCCACCCAATTTGTGAGTCACCTCTGCACGAGTAACCTTGGGTCCAAAACCCTTCTGCTCCTCATGTCCTCATGTAGGTACAAGGACATCCAGGGAGCATTCAGCCCACAGCGCGTATTGCAGTGATGGGGAAGGGTGGCTGT
>NW_010341779.1:0-200 GCF_000700745.2 Antrostomus carolinensis
CGCTCCCTATGGGGGAAAGGGCAGGAGGCCATGTCTACCCATAACTCCCTACGGGGAAAGGGCAAGAGACCACGTCTACCCATAGGTCCCTATGGGGAAGGGTCCAGGAGGCCACGTCTACCCATAGCTCTGAGGGAAAGGGCGGGAGGCCATGTCTACCCGTAGCTCCATGGGGGAAAGGGCAGGAGGCCACATCTACC
>NW_010341780.1:0-200 GCF_000700745.2 Antrostomus carolinensis
CGGGAGCCGGGGGGGTTCCAGCACCTGGACACTCACCTGAGGGAGCTGGGGGGGCCCCGCGCCCACCGCCTCTTCTACCTGGCGCTGCCCCCGGGGCTCTACCTGCCCGTCACCTCCCACCTGCGCAACCTCTGCATGGGAGAGGGGTAAGGGACACGCCTGTCACCTGTGTGACACACACCTGTGTCACCTACACACAC
>NW_010341781.1:0-200 GCF_000700745.2 Antrostomus carolinensis
CCTCACCGCCACCCCTCACACCCACTGCTGTTGTGTCTTCAAGAAGCTCTTCCCCACTCCTGCTTACCAGATGTAGAAGAAGAGGGCTAACATTGGCGCAGATCCTGCAATCTCCAGCAGCCTCCAGTTGCGAATACCATAACTCAAGCCAGCCAAGAGTACCTGCCCCATGGCGAAACAGCAGTGAGAAATGAGCACTG
>NW_010341782.1:0-200 GCF_000700745.2 Antrostomus carolinensis
CCTCACCGCCACCCCTCACACCCACTGCTGTCGTGTCTTCAAGGAGCTCTGGTCTCGTCCCACTTACCGGGTGCAGAAGAAAAAGGCAAATATAGGAGCAGATCCTGCAACCTGCAGCAGCCTCCAGTTGCGAATGCCGTAACTCCAGCCAGCCAAGAGCATCTGCCCGATGGCGAAACAGCAGTGAGAAATGAGCACTG
>NW_010341783.1:0-200 GCF_000700745.2 Antrostomus carolinensis
ATGGAGATCAGGACCTGGCAGGGGGGAGCCTCCGCATCCCCAGCTCCCCTCTGGCTTCCCTCCATCTGCCCCCCGACCCCCCTGTGCCACCCCTGCGGGCAGGACAGGCAGGTGGGGGTACCCTGGCACAGGCACCTGCGACCAAAACGCCCCAGCGAGCGCCAGCCAACCCAGTCCCACCCGCACGACCCACGGCACTG
>NW_010341784.1:0-200 GCF_000700745.2 Antrostomus carolinensis
CAGTAACTGCTGGAGCAGGAGAGGGAACTCCTCTGATCATCTCTGCAACCCTACCAACAAGATACAAATGGAGCTGATGGTCACCATCTCCTACATAACACAGGGAACGGTATGGAGGCAGGATAAAAACACTGAAAACTGGAATCTGGATAGGAAACCAAAGGCTTTCACCTTTCCTGAACAGACTGATACCAACGTGG
>NW_010341786.1:0-200 GCF_000700745.2 Antrostomus carolinensis
GACGATAGTCCAACCCAGTGCAGGTGGGACACTCCACGAAAAGGAATCACCCTGAATCAAGTCAGAGGTCAAGGCATGTGCATTGGTAATACCACCCTAGCAAACTGGGATAGTGCTGTCTGTGCAAAGACTGTTGTAGTTAGCAAGGCCTACGAATGGGCAATCCCGTCCATGTCTGGAATGTGGATTTGCCACCAGAC
>NW_010341787.1:0-200 GCF_000700745.2 Antrostomus carolinensis
CCCCTTGTGCTCCTCAGAGTTCCTTTCTTGGCAGTATCTGGGCATGGACATGGAAATGTCAGGACACACAGGGTGCCTTTAATCACTCAGCGTCCTGCCAGATGTTTTGGGCCCTGCTATGTGTCAACCCCAGTAGGCAGTTCAGCCCCACAGAGGTGCTTGGTCCCCACAGTGGGATGGAGAAGAGAATTGGAAGGGTA
>NW_010341788.1:0-200 GCF_000700745.2 Antrostomus carolinensis
CATCCCCTCCCAGTTTGGGGGCTCCTCTCCCAGTTTGGAGGTGTCTCTCACTCCCAGTTTGAGTCCTTCTTCCCAGTTTGGAATCTCTTCTACCAGTTCAGAGCTCCCCTCCCAGTTTGGGATCCTCCCATCCCAGTTTGGGGTCCCCCCCAGTTCAGGGTCTCATTCCCAGTTTAAGGATTCCCCTCCCAGTTTGGCCC
>NW_010341789.1:0-200 GCF_000700745.2 Antrostomus carolinensis
CCACATTTTGCCATGATTTTGCCACGTTTTGATGCATTTTTGCTGTGTTTTGCCACATTTTGCCATGTTTTGCCACATTTTGATGCATTTTTGCTGCATTTTGCCACATTTTGATGCATTTTTGCCACATTTTGCTGTGATTTTGCCACATTTTGCCGTGATTTTGCCACGTTTTGCCACATTTTGCCATGATTTTGCCA
>NW_010341790.1:0-200 GCF_000700745.2 Antrostomus carolinensis
CTTTGAGGAGGAGCCACTGCGCATCCCCGCCAGCATGACTGCACGCGCAAGATCGGTGTCACCTGCCCTGCCACTTACTGATTTCACTGGAAGGAGTTTCTGAAGTTTTAAACTCAGAACTGTGTCTTGACGCTGTACCACAGTAGAAACAACCCATAACTAGAACGCCACAACAATGCAGTAACGCAAACTGCAAACCC
>NW_010341791.1:0-200 GCF_000700745.2 Antrostomus carolinensis
AACTCCCGGGTGAGATATCTGGGGGGGGAAACCAGTATGGGGGGGAGAAAACCAGTATGGGGGGGAAACCAAACAGTATGGGGGGAAATTGGGAAACACCCCCCACTGAACTGGGAGGTTCCCAGACTGGGAAAATCCACCTGAAAATGGGAACCGCCCCCTCAAACTGGGAAACGCCCCTCCCAAACTGGGAGCCTCGC
>NW_010341792.1:0-200 GCF_000700745.2 Antrostomus carolinensis
AGGCATTGGGATGTTCCAGCTTTAGGAGATGGCTCCAGGAGCTGCAGCTGCATTGTCCTGCAGCCAGAGGTTCCTGTGCCAAGGGCTGGCAGTGATTGTGCCCCAGGCACTTCTCAGCCCCTTCCCAGCCCTGACTGATTGAAGCTCTCTGTGCCTCTGTGCTGTGCCCGGGCTGGCTGCAGGCAGTGCCCCAGCCCTGC
>NW_010341793.1:0-200 GCF_000700745.2 Antrostomus carolinensis
AGTACATATCATACCCCTGCAGAGGGGCAGGTCCCTGCCTGCTTTTTTAGAATAAGCAAAAAACCCCAGTATTTTGCTAACTCATACTTCAACAAGCATTTGCTAACTCATACTTGTTTCAGCATTTGTCAACTCATACTCATGCTAGGAGCGGCTTAGCTATGCTAAGCACACTTTTAAGCCATATTCCTTGTTCCCAA
>NW_010341794.1:0-200 GCF_000700745.2 Antrostomus carolinensis
ACAGGCCGCAGCACCCCAGGCAGAGGAGGCCACCCTGCTCCTGTGGTGCTGAGCCACAAGCCCAGCGGGCAGGGACGGGGTTTATCACCCAGAGCGATGCAGCTCAGCCAACACCAGCACTCAGACCCCGGGTGTCTCCTGTCCCTGCAGACCCACCAAGCCCAGCCACTTACGAGGGACCAACGCTTTGTTCCTCACAG
>NW_010341795.1:0-200 GCF_000700745.2 Antrostomus carolinensis
CCAGCTCCGCTGCTGGACCTCCGACAGCCCTGAACGCCGTTATTTGCAGCATAACAGCAAGATCTCTCTGTGCAGTTACGACTAAGCTGCCAAGACCACGCTGTCTAATACCACAGAGACTTCACAAACTTAAGTAAATCTAATTAAGCACATGCTTCTGAAGCATTTCTTCAGGGACCCGTTCGGGCCTGCCCGTGGCC
>NW_010341796.1:0-200 GCF_000700745.2 Antrostomus carolinensis
ACATTAATAGTCACTGTACTCTCAAGTCACAGATCAAAGTTCCACCTTTGTAAAAATCTGATTCTGCTCAGGAAAGTAACACAGGTTGCAGAGTAAGAAGTGATCTCATATTAAGACTGATTACATTACTTTCCCCTGTTTTGATGTGGAGTACGCAATCTCTTCTGACAAAAATTAACCTTTTAATACCCATTAATGCC
>NW_010341797.1:0-200 GCF_000700745.2 Antrostomus carolinensis
TTGGCCACCCCGAGGACCCCTGGCCTGGCTCCGGAGGGGCTTGGGTCCCACTGGCAGCCCGGGTGGGTGTTTTCCTGGTGAAGCTCCCCAAGCTCCAGCTGTAGGGAGCCGGTCACCCAGGCCAGAGGCAGGGTGATGGGCACGCACATATCCCACCATCGCAGGCGGGGAAACACGTGTGTGTGTCAGCACCCAGGCAG
>NW_010341798.1:0-200 GCF_000700745.2 Antrostomus carolinensis
TGGTCAGCCCAGACAGGAAAAGCTCTGCGGGCTGATGGGACACACTTGGATTTCATCGCTGTTTGGGGATGTTGGCATGCCAGATTAAAACAGCTCAGACCCTGGGAAGGTCTGTGTATTAGGTCTGGTTGAGATTGAGTTAATTATCACAACAGCAACCCTCAGAGCGCTGTGTTTTGTATGAGTAGCTAGAAAGGTGC
>NW_010341799.1:0-200 GCF_000700745.2 Antrostomus carolinensis
TCCTGCCGTACCTCAACCGCTGCCTCCAGGTCCTCTTTCCCCCGGCGCAGATCGCGCAGGCACTGGGTGAGACCCTGGGGGCTTCCATCTTCCCGGGGGGGTATACTGGGTCCTGTCTCACTGTTGTCTCCTCCATGGGGGTCCCCGTTGCCCGTAGACCCCCCACCCAATCCCGTTCTCCCTCTCTGCCAGGTGTCCCC
>NW_010341801.1:0-200 GCF_000700745.2 Antrostomus carolinensis
GGACCGGACAAATACTTAAAGGTACAACCGGGGCCTCGTAAGTGTGTCAGACGCGACCATCGACCGCAGCTGGGTCCTCGTCGCGAGGTGTGGGTACTACCCAAAGGCAAAGAGTGGTGTGAATACCTCATACTAAATGTAACCAATGAAGATGACATGGGATGGGCCATTGGTAAAACATGGGACTTTAGATACTGGGA
>NW_010341802.1:0-200 GCF_000700745.2 Antrostomus carolinensis
GGGAAAAGGTGGGGGGGGAAGTAAAATTAGTTAAAAAAGAGCTCAAAAGGTCCCAGGAGCAGCAGAAAACGCTCAAAAAAGGGGTCAAAATGTCACAGAAACAGCTCGAATCACTCAAAAAGCAGCTCAAAATGGGGTAATCTGCCAGGAAAAGTAATAATCCGGCCCTAAAATCCCACAGAATCACCCCAAATTCCACA
>NW_010341803.1:0-200 GCF_000700745.2 Antrostomus carolinensis
GAAAGACCAAAGGAAAAATAAAGCTCACAAACTCCTGTATGATTTTAACCCAGTCCTTGGCCCATTCAGTAATAGCTGGGTCAGTTATACAACCTACTAAAGCCAATATTTGACAACATGATTTTCCAGCCAACATAGAGTGCCCTTCCCTCTGGCTCCTGAAACCATCTGTGGTGGTTTAACTCAGCTGGCAGCCAAAC
>NW_010341806.1:0-200 GCF_000700745.2 Antrostomus carolinensis
CCCCATCCAACAATAAACCATAACTCAAAACAAGTTTTCACAGCTCCCACGTGCCTACGCAACTCGAGCAATGTTTCCTTGCATAGTACCAGTGGCCTTTTCATGAATCCACGCACTGCTCAGCAGGCACGCTGGCACGGAGAAGATAGCGGGGTTGAAGAGGACAGCCCTACAGCACAACCAAGCAAGGACAGAGAACG
>NW_010341807.1:0-200 GCF_000700745.2 Antrostomus carolinensis
ATTGCCAAGCCCACCACTAGAAGTGTCACGTTTGCACATCGAGAAGTGATGGTTTAGTGCCATAAATACATGAAACATTGACAGAAGTTGTTCCATCAAGGCCACATCTATGTGTCTTTAGCTCATGGGATGGACTTCATCCGAAAATGGAATTTCTGGGAAAATGATTCTCCATGATCCTGGTGGGTCGTTTCCAACTC
>NW_010341808.1:0-200 GCF_000700745.2 Antrostomus carolinensis
ATTGCCAAGCCCACCACTAGAAGTGTCACGTCTGCACATCGAGAAATGATGGTTTACTGCCATAAATACATGAAACACTGACAAAAGTTGTTCCATCAAGGCCACATCTCTGTGCCTTTAGCTCATGGGATGGACTTCATCTGAAAATTGAATTTCGGGGAAAATGATCCTCCATGATCCTGGTGGGTCGTTTCCAACTC
>NW_010341809.1:0-200 GCF_000700745.2 Antrostomus carolinensis
TTTTTCTTTCCACCCCTGCTTCTCATCAGCCAATTAGCAACCCTCCCAACAAACATGAGCTTCATTTAGTCATGTTCAAGCTGCCATTGCCTCTTCACAGTTGCTTCAAGTTAGCAGTTTGGGGATGTGATGTAAAGGAGATGAATGGACAAAATAATTATAGATACGAGTGTGGGGTTTTTGCTTGTTTTTTTTTTTTT
>NW_010341810.1:0-200 GCF_000700745.2 Antrostomus carolinensis
AAAAAATAAATATATTTTTTTAAAAAAATATTTTTCTGGGAAAGCAGAGCAGGGAAATCACAAACCACCCCATGAGCTGGGTGTCCCACCTGCCTGGTTCAGGGATGCTCAGAGCAGCCGAGTGATGCCGTGTCCCACGCAGCTGTTTTTGGGGACAGCACGATGCCAAGGCCACGGCAGTGACCTGTCCCAGTGCCCCA
>NW_010341811.1:0-200 GCF_000700745.2 Antrostomus carolinensis
TAACGTTGCCTGCAGTAACAGCAGTCATTTCGGGGAGCAGAGGATCGCCTCGCCGCCGCTCGCTCGATGCACTCCGGCCCTCGGCCGCTTTGTCTCTCTCTGTCTCAGCCGCTCCCGTCCCGCTGAGGAAATCGACTCTTCCGGGCGCCTGACCCTATCTTACTACACTTGCGTGGCCTCCAGAGATGACTTCAAGTTGA
>NW_010341812.1:0-200 GCF_000700745.2 Antrostomus carolinensis
AGGAGACCCCGAGGAGACCCTGAGGAGGTCCCCAAGGAAACCGGGCACAGACAGCACACCGACCCCAGCCTTCGGGTGCACGGGAGCACCGCGAGGTCTCTCGCCGTCACCGGTGGGACACAGGCCGCTCCCGCAGCAGTGGGCAGTGGGAGCCTGGGTGGGCGCGGGCAGGGACATGGGGTCCCTCCGGCCGCCCTGAC
>NW_010341813.1:0-200 GCF_000700745.2 Antrostomus carolinensis
AAGGACTTAATGAAATGCCACATGACCTCTGCCACCGCCACAGGAACCTACAATGTTCTAGAGATGTCATGCACTGCTGCACTCCCTCTGGCAATGTCACAGAAACCCATACAAAATCCCACAATCAAGTAGAAACTCTCAAAATATCCGAAGACAGCCTAGAGTTTCGTGCAATGCCTGACGTTCGTGTACAACATCCA
>NW_010341814.1:0-200 GCF_000700745.2 Antrostomus carolinensis
TATCCCCAGTATCCCCAGCTCCAGTATCCCTAGTTCCAGTACTCCCAGTATCCCCAGTATCTCCAGCATCCTTAGCTCCAGTATCCCCACTTCCAGTACCCTCAGTATCCCCAGTCCCAGTACTCCCAGTATCCCCAGCTCCATTATCCCCAGTTCTAGGATCCCCAGCATCCTCAGCTCCAGTATCCCCAGTTCCAGTA
>NW_010341815.1:0-200 GCF_000700745.2 Antrostomus carolinensis
TGTCGGGACACCTGGGTCTCTCTCCCAGCTCTGCCCCTGCTGTGACCTTGGCCAGTTCCCCGTTCCCCCGCCTGCCCACCGCAAGGAAGGGGCTCCTGGCCACGCTAGCCTCTTGGCAGTGTCACCAGGCTGAGCTTGGTTGTCCCCAGAGCCACAGCGCCGGGGCAACTCTCCCCTCGCGGGGATGGCAGGGGCAGGGA
>NW_010341816.1:0-200 GCF_000700745.2 Antrostomus carolinensis
AGGTGTTCAGTAGACCTTAAGCGAGTTGGATTTTGGTCTTATTTGTAGTCTGACCTTTCTGGCTTTGCTCCGCAGCGTTCTAGGGCAGCCAGCCCAGTCCAACAGCAAAGAGTTAATAATGGTGTTGGGCAGCAGAAGCTTTAATTCCTAGAAGCTACTTCTTTAAAATTGTTTCCTCCTGGTTTTTGGTGGGGTTTTTT
>NW_010341818.1:0-200 GCF_000700745.2 Antrostomus carolinensis
AGGAAGGCAGCAAAAATCAGTGTGACTGGTGCTAGTGAGCAGCCTGCTCTTTCCATGAACGCTTTGCTGCCTAAAGCTTAAGAAGTCACATGGTGTTCAAAGAGAGGAGAAAATGTCTATGAATTGGCAAAGCTTTTGGAGCCTAGGGCTTTCATCCAGCTGTTACACTGAGGTGAAGCAAAGCCTCCGGGGTGTTTGTA
>NW_010341819.1:0-200 GCF_000700745.2 Antrostomus carolinensis
TTCTGCAGCCGAGAGAGTCTGGTGGGTGTCAGGAGAATTGCTGCTGGGTGTCCGGGATGTTGAAGGATTTTAGTTACTCTCAAGTGGTGACAAATGGACTGAAATTTCCATTTGTTATCCTAGAGAATATTAGGCTCACCCGTTGTTCTCAGGGGAATTCATTAAAAGGGAAAAGCTCTGAAGAGAAGGACTTGGGAGTG
>NW_010341820.1:0-200 GCF_000700745.2 Antrostomus carolinensis
AAAAAAAAAAATATATATATATAGCAAGTGGAATTCAAAGAGATAAAAGGATGAGGATAAATGAACTTCACAATTAGGAGCACTAAATTGGGGGCTGGAGAGCAAAGTCCAGCCTTTATTTTACGATTCGTTATGGAAGTTGGTTCAATTGTGCCCAGACTTCAAAGCTAATTCTTGCCATGAGCTTTTTGTTTTTTTTT
>NW_010341821.1:0-200 GCF_000700745.2 Antrostomus carolinensis
ATGGGGCTGCTGGGGACACCCTGGGGACACGGCACCCCCAAACCAACCTACTGCACTGCCCCACCCTGGGGTCTTCCATCCCGTCACCCCACATCACTCCAAGAACATCGGGGTGGCTGTGCTGTCACCCCACTGCAGGATGACCCATATGGGGGTCCCCTCTCCTGTCACCCCACATCACCCTGTTCTGACTGTCCCAT
>NW_010341822.1:0-200 GCF_000700745.2 Antrostomus carolinensis
CGAAAACAAGAGCCCACTTTGGCCAAACACCAGCTGGGAGCCAGGAATAGCCCCGGCCCCGGCACGCGCCACTTCCTCAGCACAAACTTTCCAGCACGTGGCACCCGGAGCATCACTGCCCGGCCATGCTGCGGGCAGGCGGGAGGCGGGAAAAGCCATTCTTCAGCCCCATTTCAGCAATGGCTCTTGTGGAGGGGCGG
>NW_010341823.1:0-200 GCF_000700745.2 Antrostomus carolinensis
CTTCCACTACTTGCCAAAGGTCCTGAAATCCAGGGGCCTTTCTGCTCAGTGCTACCACACTGCAAGCACAGAGCTGAGCACGGCCCCGACATTGAACAGACAGATCATGAATGTTACACACAGAGTAACACATAACAGACGTTATCTGGCCTCTTTAATTTGCTTCTTCCTGTCTCAGGGGGATAAACTCTGGGGAGGAA
>NW_010341824.1:0-200 GCF_000700745.2 Antrostomus carolinensis
ACCATCATCCCCTGGACCCTGGGGAAGAAGAAGGGGAACCGGGTGGGATTTGTCCCCCTTTTTTCCTTCCCCCGTGGGGTGTATCTGCGGATTTGGGGTGAAGGGCTGAGATGGGGGGGGACACACGGGGATAAAATGGTGAAAAAACAGAGAAATTTATTTAATTTATTTTTTTTTTAAAGAGATGCTCCCTGAAGGGA
>NW_010341825.1:0-200 GCF_000700745.2 Antrostomus carolinensis
CAACAGGCACTGCAAACTGATCCACTGCTTCTCGTACCTGAAGCTTTGGCTAATGTTGGAATTCTCTACTGTGCTTATTGGCCCAAAGCGGTGTTTGAGTATCCCATAAAGCAGAATATAGGGTGCACAGTGGTCAGTGTGAAGCAGTGCTGCTGTGTGTGCACAGTTCAGGCTGGGACAATCTGTGGCCCTGTTCACGA
>NW_010341828.1:0-200 GCF_000700745.2 Antrostomus carolinensis
CCCAAAAAAACAAAAAACAAAAAACGGAAAAAAAAAACCCCAACAACAACGGAGGGGGGGAAATAAAAAAGGAGAAGAAGAAGAAAAAAAAAAACCGTAAAAGACCACCCCTCCCCCCTTTCCCCGGGGGAGGAACCCACAACAACCACCCCCGAAAAGCCCCAACCAAACAAAAAAAGCCCAGATTTCGAAAAAAGGTA
>NW_010341829.1:0-200 GCF_000700745.2 Antrostomus carolinensis
TGGGTCCCTTACAACTCACAACATTCAATGACTCTATAAGGGGCTCCACCATTAAGGAGAAACCCCCAACCCCCCTTCCCCCGACCTAAAAGCAAGAGAAGACCCCACCAATAATAAAAGGATGATTATAACCACCATCCTGAGGACTATGAGAGAACAAAGGTTCCCCACAGAGGGCGAGGAACCCCCACAACCCCCCT
>NW_010341830.1:0-200 GCF_000700745.2 Antrostomus carolinensis
TATAAATATTAAAACCTGAAATTTGATTTATTAGCAATGTGAGAAGCATACATTCTAACAAGAATCAAATTTGATATTTTTTTGAAGTAGTATGTTTTGCATCAACAGCAAGTAAATAAAAGCTTTCTGCAACTTGTTTCATTTATCACGAGAGCATTTGATACTACTACTTCCTCCATATTAGGTAAAAGCTTTTATAA
>NW_010341831.1:0-200 GCF_000700745.2 Antrostomus carolinensis
TCTCTTTCGGTGTCTCCAGAAGGTTCCTCTTCGCAGATTGTCACCCCCCCTCACCGCCCCCCCCGGCAGGGGACACGTCTCAGGACATGGAAAGAGGAACTGGATGGGGTTGTGCCCTGGATTCTGTCCCCCACCCACACAAAGGCTGTGGTGGCACTTGGCCTCTGCGTGTCCAGCACCCGGAGAGTGGCTGGGGCAGG
>NW_010341832.1:0-200 GCF_000700745.2 Antrostomus carolinensis
GGGTGGCTCTTCTTTCTAAAGTGTCTCCTTCTCCACTCAGTTTGGTATCAGCAGCAAAACTAATCAGGGTGCACTTGATCCCATCACTTAGGCCACTTATGAAGACATTGAACAGTGCTGGGACCAAACTTTATCCCTGGGGAACTCTTCTTGGTGACTTCATTTTCAATGGTTCAGGCTGCTCATAGTTCCTGACCTTG
>NW_010341833.1:0-200 GCF_000700745.2 Antrostomus carolinensis
GAGGGGCCAGCCACCCCTCTGCGGGCAGAGAGCCGTAAGTGGTAGCAGTAAGGCAGGCAAGGGAGCTCCCGGCTGTGTCCCGGGGGTCTCCCCAGGGCACGGTGAGCTTCCCCCTGGTGATGGGGAGGTGGAGCTCAGGCAGGCACGGCTGTTTGGGATGGGTTGTTCAAAGATGCTACGAGTCATTCTCAAGGCACACC
>NW_010341834.1:0-200 GCF_000700745.2 Antrostomus carolinensis
GGGGGGGGGAGGAACCTGCAGGGGGATGTTTTGGTGTTTTTCCTACAGGAGAAGAAACGTCGCCGGGAGGAAAATCTGAAGCGGCGCCTGGAGAATGAGCGGAAGGCAGAGATTGTGCAAGTGGTGAGTTCTGAACTGGGGGCACCACAGAGTCATCACAGGATGGTGATGGGGATTGGAAGGGACCTCCAAAGATCATC
>NW_010341836.1:0-200 GCF_000700745.2 Antrostomus carolinensis
GTTGACAACAGGCTCAATACAAGTCAGCAGTGTGCCCTGCCAGCCAAGAAGGCAAACCACATCCTAGGGTGCCTCAAACACAGATTACCAGGTGGTCAAAAGAGGTGATTACCCTGCTGTTTTTAGCACTGGTGCAACCTCACCTTGAATACTGAGCGCAGTTCTGGGCCCCAAAATTTAAGAAGGTTGTGAAGGTCCTT
>NW_010341837.1:0-200 GCF_000700745.2 Antrostomus carolinensis
AGGGATGGGGCACGGGGACATGGGGACACTTGGGATGGCACATGGGAACCCACTGGGTGCTGTGGTTGGGGACATGGGGACAGCAGGGAGGGGGCGCAGGGACGCAGGGACACTTGGGATGGGACATGGGAACCCACCGAGTGTTGGGGACAAGGGGACACTGGGGACACTGGGGACATCATCACTGCAATGTCCCCTCT
>NW_010341838.1:0-200 GCF_000700745.2 Antrostomus carolinensis
ATTGAAAAAGAAAAGAGAAAAAGGAGAGAGACAGGAAGGTTTACGGAGAATCACCACTCCTTGGTTACAGTGACGTTCAATCCTTGGGTAGCATCCTCCCATTGTTAATTCATCTTTTTCTAGACAAAAGTTCTCAGGTCTCCACCTCACCTTCTTCAATTAGCATACAAAGTGGCAGGTGATGTAATGTTATTTTGCAT
>NW_010341840.1:0-200 GCF_000700745.2 Antrostomus carolinensis
AGTTACTGCAGATTCTTGCTGACTTCATCCTCTTGGGCAATCATCCAGCTTTCGCTGCCTTCTGGGGCAGGACGTTCTCCTTTTAACAACCTTTTAGCTCCTCTTCAAGGAGACAGTCGTTAGTAAGGTGTGCATAGTTTATACAAAGTAACTGGACTCGCACAAGCTAAAGGTAATGGGCTGGTTATATTGTGAAACAG
>NW_010341841.1:0-200 GCF_000700745.2 Antrostomus carolinensis
ATATCACGTCATGTTCAGTGTATTAACTGGGACTGACCGGAAAGGGGGGCGGATTATCTCAGGAATAACTCGGGTTCGCTTTTCCGGGATTGTGATTTCAGTTTCCAGTTCCTTTTCGCTCCTCTGGGACCATTCTCAGCAGGTGGTGAGCAACTGTACTCTGCACCACTCAGATAGATATAGTTATTATATCATTATTA
>NW_010341843.1:0-200 GCF_000700745.2 Antrostomus carolinensis
AATTCCCACTTTTCCTGCCTTATCCCCACTTTTCTTGCTTTAATTCCCATTCTTCCTGCTTTTTTTCCTACTCTTCCTGCTTTTTTCCCACTCTTCCTTCTTTTATTCCCACTTTTCCTGCTTCAATTCCTACTCTTCTTTCTTTTTTTCCTACTCTTCCTGCTTTAACTCCCACTTTTCCTGCTTCAATTCCCACTTTT
>NW_010341844.1:0-200 GCF_000700745.2 Antrostomus carolinensis
ACCTGCTGAGACTCTGCACAGCCCAATTTAAGTTAATTGAGGGGTTGGACCTCCAGAGGTCCCAGCCAACAGGCATTAATCTACAAATATCATCCTTAACAGTGTGAAAGAGAAGTATGACTGTGAGGGGGTCTTCAAGGATGGAGATCCCACCACCTCCCCAGGCCCATGTGTCACCACCCTGCACAAAGAATTACTCT
>NW_010341845.1:0-200 GCF_000700745.2 Antrostomus carolinensis
TGTACAAGAGATGGGAATCGAGTGCAGATCTGCTGAGCCTAGTGTGTAAGACTTGATATGTGGAAAATAAAATATGATTTGAGGCCGAGTGACTAAAAAAATTAAAAAAATTTGATCTTAATATCTGTTCTGACTCTTCCAGTTTTACTCCTAATCGTAATTTTAACTCTTTTTCTCCTAATCCAGGAGCCAGCATTAAC
>NW_010341846.1:0-200 GCF_000700745.2 Antrostomus carolinensis
CCGCAGTTGTTCACCTCGGGTTTAGGAAGGATTAAACCATCCGAGGTTGGGTTGTTCTGAGGAGTTTTTTTGAGGTTTTTTTGAGGTTTTTTGAGATTATTCTTTTTTTTTGGAAGCACCATCAGATGTTTTTTTGGGGCAGATTCTCCTGGGTTGTAAATCCCCCCGGTGAGGTTTGGGCTGGTGGTCGGGATGTTCCT
>NW_010341848.1:0-200 GCF_000700745.2 Antrostomus carolinensis
AAACCTGTAATTTTTCAGTGTGAAGCCATTCCCTGGGTGCTGTCCCTGCATCCCCTGGCAATTGTCTCTCTCCAGCTTTCCTGGGGCTCCTCCAGGCCCTGCAAGGCCACCCTGAGCTCAGCCCAAAGCTTCTCCTGTGCAGGTGAACAATGCCAGCTGTGCCAGCCTTTCCTCCCAGCAGAGCTGCTCCAGCCCTCGCA
>NW_010341849.1:0-200 GCF_000700745.2 Antrostomus carolinensis
ACCCTGCCATAACGGGGTCTCTTACCTGGGCACACCTGGAGGGATGCCGGGAGGGATGCGTGCCGGCCGCGAGGGGATCTGAGGAGGGGCTGAGAAGGGGTCGTTATTAGCAGCGAAGATGTTCTGAGGTCCAGGGCGGGAGGGGATGGGGGGAGCTGAGAAGGAGGAGGGTCCCCCCGCGGGGATGGGGATCAGGGGTG
>NW_010341851.1:0-200 GCF_000700745.2 Antrostomus carolinensis
GTGGGGCTCCACATCTCACAGCACGGCCCCACACATTTGGGCCTTAAAAGAATTTCAGGCTTATGCAGATATATCTCCATGGAGCTGGAGCTCAACTGTAACTGCTGGGCAGCTCTGGGAGGTCTGGAGATTATTTTCTAGTCATAAATAAATGATTTGTAGATTTGAAGGGGCAGCAGGTGGAGGGAGGGGATTCTGCC
>NW_010341852.1:0-200 GCF_000700745.2 Antrostomus carolinensis
CCACAAAAAATATAAAAACCAACAAAAAACGGCAACAATAAAACAAAAGGACAAAAAAAAATCCCAAAAACACCAACAGAAACACGGAGAAAATTAAAAAACACCCAAAACAAACACCCAAAACCACAAAAAAACCCAACAAAACCCAAATGCGATCGAAGAAAAAGAGAAAAAACCCCAAAAAAAGAGAAAAAACCCCA
>NW_010341853.1:0-200 GCF_000700745.2 Antrostomus carolinensis
GGTAAGGTTAAGACCAATTCACCTTTGTTTCCCACTTACTGTAGCTATTTATAACCAGGCAAAGTACATGGCAAATACTGTTGCCACTCTGATTTTGAGATGTCTAGCATTCAGCTAATGCTCGTGAAAATGAGGCACATGATGCAGGGCCATGCGAAGTTTGGCTTCATGTGATCAGGGATGTGCAGGACATAAAAGCC
>NW_010341854.1:0-200 GCF_000700745.2 Antrostomus carolinensis
GACCTCGGTGACATCACAGTGACCTCGGTGACGTCACGGTGACGCGGTCGCCGCGGTGACCCGGCGTCAGCTCCCGGCGGTGACCTCAGGCCGAGCTCGATGACGTCACATCAACGGCGGTGATGTCACCAGGGCGGCCATGGCCGATGTGTGGTGACCTCAACCCAACCGTGGTGGCCACCATGATGGTCTCCTGGCAA
>NW_010341855.1:0-200 GCF_000700745.2 Antrostomus carolinensis
GTTTTAGTTAGAGATAAGCCTTATTAGAGTTGATCCAAATAAATAGGTAGGCCTTGATGAAGTTAAGAGCTAGTAGTTTAATGGATTGCTTGGCAACATCATGTTCGGTTAGCTGGGTTTCTAATGAAGACTATAGAAACTGATCCATAGCTTTTAGGAACAGAAGACAATTGTAGGTCTCCTCTCTTCTGAAACCAATT
>NW_010341856.1:0-200 GCF_000700745.2 Antrostomus carolinensis
AAAATTTCCCCATTTTGGGAGGATTTTTCTCCATTTTTGACATTTTTCACTATTCTGGGAGAATTTTTCACCTATTTTTTGACATTTTTCCCCATTTGGGAAGAATTTACCCCATTTTTGGGGAACATTTTCCCTATTTTGGGAGATTTTCCCCCATATTTTGGATTTTTTTCCTTATCTAGGGAGAATTGTCCCTTTTT
>NW_010341859.1:0-200 GCF_000700745.2 Antrostomus carolinensis
GATTAGGTTTAGGTTTCAGGAAAAGCTTGTGACCCTTAACTACTAGTTATGTACAAGAAAAAATGGGTAGTAGACTCTGCACAACTCTTCCTTAAAGCAGGTTAGACAAAAGTCTGCCTGGGAAGTTGTGCTCCATCTGACCCAGGGAAGAGCAGAAGACAGACCAGACGACCTCTGCAGCTCTCCTCCAGTCTTACTCT
>NW_010341860.1:0-200 GCF_000700745.2 Antrostomus carolinensis
CACCCCAGGCCTGGCCCCCTCCTCACCGCCCCCTCTGCCCCACGGCCCGGGGCTCTGCTCTCCCACCAGCCTGCACTGCCCGGTGCAGCCTCGCCACGGTGGTGCCCAAATCCCTCCTCCTGCGCCGAGGCACGACTCGGTGCTGCTCTCTGCATCACCCCGGGGTCGGACCCTGCCAAGGCAGGAGCCCCAGGAAGTTC
>NW_010341861.1:0-200 GCF_000700745.2 Antrostomus carolinensis
TTATTTTCTAATTACTTTGTTTTCCAGAATTAAACCACTGAAGTTACAGTTTGCAAATGTTAAGGATGGGGAATGGAGAAAGCTGGAGGAGTTTACTTGTACCTTATTAAGCATTCTTTTTTTATTCTACAAATTCCTCCTAAATCAAGACATTGACTACTGTATAAACCTTAAATAAAGCATTATTAAAGTGGAAGCAG
>NW_010341862.1:0-200 GCF_000700745.2 Antrostomus carolinensis
AGTGCCCCATAGATCCGTGCCCCATAGCGCTATGGGGCAGCAGCTCATCATTAATTGCTTACTGAGTGATTAATTATGCTAATGAGGTGATTTGCATGCAGCTGCTGCGCGTGTCCCGGCGGCTCCTGGGCCCCAGGCTCTGGGGGGGGCTGCTCAGGGCCACGTTTTACGGGCAGTTCGTGGGGGGCGCGACCCACGGC
>NW_010341863.1:0-200 GCF_000700745.2 Antrostomus carolinensis
AACTCTTCCTGGCCTTCTCTCTTCTTCTTACTGTGTAAAGAAGGAGAGGGCCTCCACAAAATATTGAAAGTGTTAGTGAACTTTATATTTCCAGACATTTGAATGAAATGCATTGTTTTTTTCTGTGGTCTCATAAGTCTTGCCTTTTTGATTGTCACTGAGAACCAAGCTGATGTATCTACATCACTGTCTTTTCTTTT
>NW_010341864.1:0-200 GCF_000700745.2 Antrostomus carolinensis
GGAGATAACAAGGAGCCACAGACTCACCCTCAAGGTAGAATGGAAACCATCCACCATCCACACACGAGGAACACGCTCCCCCTTCCAGGCTGATGCTATTTTAAGCACCAGAGATACAGAACTCCACACACGATGACTTGTTACACCTGACACTCACGAGTGTCCGACACCGGGAGGAGTCAACATCCCCCGATGCCACA
>NW_010341866.1:0-200 GCF_000700745.2 Antrostomus carolinensis
GTTCAATATTTCAGTCTACCTCTGTGTTATACGTACCCTGCTAAACGGTCAAAGTAATTAATGAGGTTGTCCAATGAAACAGTGAAAGAATAGTGATCCATATCTCACTGAAATCCATGGGATGCTTTGTTGTGACAGAAGAAAACAAGACTCAGATTAAAACTTCTGGTATAAAACACCATACATTGTTCTATATACTA
>NW_010341867.1:0-200 GCF_000700745.2 Antrostomus carolinensis
AGAGAACAAGACTCAAAAAGAGACTGGTAACCGGACACAGGTCTGCTGTATCTGAATACCCTCGTGTATTTTAAGAGAAATGCAGGATGCTGAGAGAACCTGATTTGTGAGGGAATTTTTTTTTTAAACACAAACCCAGGTATTCTAATTAGAGACACCATCAGCACCTTTTCAAGAAGTGTTTACATCACCACAGGAAA
>NW_010341868.1:0-201 GCF_000700745.2 Antrostomus carolinensis
TCTTGGTTTTTAATTTTTTAAAAATTATTTTTATGCAAATTCAAAGTGTTTTGGTTTTTTAATTTTTTATTTTTTAAAAAATATATTTTATTTTTTTAAAAAAAATTATTTTTAAATTTATTTTTATGCAAATTCAGTGTCTTGGTTTTTTTAATTTTTTAAATGTTTTTAAAAAATATTTTTATGCAAATTCAAAGTGTC
>NW_010341869.1:0-201 GCF_000700745.2 Antrostomus carolinensis
AGGAGGAGGTCCATCTCTGTGCCAGGCCAGTAATGCCTGTCCGCTAGTTTCTGTGCCAGCCCCACAACGATCAGCCAAGCCTCAAGCCCCCACAGCTGTTCAGAAAGCACTGATCTCATGGGAAAGTCAGCCAGGTGCCTTACAGCTGTCACTATAGCAGCACTGTATCATCTCTGGTCCCTTGGGGAGAGAAACCAGGGA
>NW_010341870.1:0-200 GCF_000700745.2 Antrostomus carolinensis
CCCAGACTTGATCAATGGTTTGTCTAAAGGATGATGTGGTTAGCTACTCATGAGGGCCAACGTTTGCCTGCAAGAGCCCTCTCACAGACTTTCGCTGGGACAGTCTCATGAAGTTCAACCAGAGAGAAGGTTTATGAAGGCAACAGATGTAACAAACTTGGAACTGACAGTGATAAATACACTTACTGCAAAAATCGAGC
>NW_010341871.1:0-201 GCF_000700745.2 Antrostomus carolinensis
GGTTCTTCCACTGGAGACACATGCATCTCATGAAAAACTCGCCATTGAGAGTTCATGCCTTTGCCTTGTCATAGGCAAACAGCTCAGCAGGTTTTACTCTCTCAGTGTCATTCAGCTTTAGCATTAGGTGAATCAGACAGCAGGGAAAGAAAGGTGGTAGTGACACCACGGAAATCAGAGTGAGCTCTGGTTTAAAACTCT
>NW_010341872.1:0-201 GCF_000700745.2 Antrostomus carolinensis
CAAACTGAGGTTCCCCCGCTGGTGTCTCCCCAGAGTTTCCCCGAAACTGGGATTTGCCTTTTTTTCTATAATTATTTTTTCTTTCTTTTTTTTTTCTTTTTTCCATTTTTTCTTTTCCCCCCTTTTTTCCCTTTCCCCCTTTTTACTTTTTTATTTTCCTTTTCCTTTTTTTTTCTTTTCCTCTCCTTTTTCCCCTTATTT
>NW_010341873.1:0-201 GCF_000700745.2 Antrostomus carolinensis
CCGGTTAGGAGAAAGAGAATGAACGTGACAGAAGTAGGACAAAGAAGAGATTTTGTGACTAGAAAGAATTTTTCTCATCCCAAAGTATTCCTGTCCAAAATCACCACTAGAAGTTAAAACATGAAGAAGTATTGGTAAGCTGAAAATACGGTGAAGTAGACGTACCCCAATGTAAACAAGGAAACTCATTCTGAACATCTC
>NW_010341874.1:0-201 GCF_000700745.2 Antrostomus carolinensis
CCCTAAAGAGCTGAAAGCATTGGATCTGAGGGCATTTCCATCACCTAGAGGTGATCCCTTGAAAATAAATGCAAAGCATGTTGACGCTGTTTCATGAGGTTTGTCACCTGATCGATACCTAGAAATTATATGCCTATAAGTTTGTTTCTCTACACTCCCATAATTATGGTTGTGAGTAAAGTCTTGAGTAGGAAACCTCAG
>NW_010341875.1:0-201 GCF_000700745.2 Antrostomus carolinensis
ATACATTCTGTTGTCTCTGAGAACATAGCCCCACGTCGGGGCACAGGGTCGGTGTGTGGGGGGCTCAGACCCTCTAGAACATCCGAGGACCCTCTGGAGACAGTACTGGGCATGTGCCCCACCCCGAGCGGAAGGCGTGGGTATGCAAAAAGGTAACTGACTACACAATGAGACAACCCTATAAAAAGGCGAGACCAAGAA
>NW_010341876.1:0-201 GCF_000700745.2 Antrostomus carolinensis
TCCCTTGTCCACTGATGCAGTCACTCTATCATAGAAGGCCACTAGACTAGTCAGGCATGATTTGCCCTTTGTAAAGCCATACTGGCTGTGTCTAATCACCTCTCTCTCTTCCAAATGCCTCAACATAGTTGGTAGTTACTGAGGTCCTCCTTTTTATCGTTTTTTTAAAATGGGTGTGATGTTTCCCTTTTTCCAGTCACT
>NW_010341878.1:0-201 GCF_000700745.2 Antrostomus carolinensis
TTAAAGTACTTATTAAAAGACTTGTGTCAGTCTTGAGTAAAGTAGCTCTGTATTTAAAATGTTAATAAAACACCACATGGGAAAGGGAGTGATAACACAAATCCGAATCTGACAGCAGTGAAAATGAGATTTTTTAATTTTCTTTTTCTCCTTCCTTCGTACAGCAGAGCGAGGCCACTATCAAATGCGGTAACGGCCTCG
>NW_010341880.1:0-201 GCF_000700745.2 Antrostomus carolinensis
GAAGCCCAGCCTGCTGACCAGCACTGGTAGGGTCACTGGGTCCCGTGGCATCACCAGTCCCACTGGGAGCATCCCTGGGAATGTGGGTGGTGGGGCTGGATTGTGCCCCAGCTGTGGGAAGGAGCCTGGATCTAACAGTCAGGCAGGGAGATGGACAAGGGGTGGGATGCCACTTGGGGAAACTGAGGCAGGAGTGGCCTT
>NW_010341881.1:0-201 GCF_000700745.2 Antrostomus carolinensis
TATTTCGACCCCCACTTCGACCTGGAGACCCGCAACATCGGGCGTCCCATCGAGATGTCCAGCAAGGTCCAGAGGTGAGGCCACCACCCCGGGGTGACACGGTCCCAGGACATGGCACTGGGATGGCAGGGAAGTGATGCAGGGTGGGGACATGGCACTGGGGTGGCAGGATGCATGGGGATGGTGACGTGGTCCCTCAGG
>NW_010341883.1:0-201 GCF_000700745.2 Antrostomus carolinensis
TCCCCTGCCCATGCCAAGTGTGTCCCCTGCCCACACCAAGTGTCCCTTGCCCATGCCAAGCGTGTCCCCTACCCGCACTGAGTGTCCCCTGCCCATGCTGAGCGTGTCCGCTGCCCACACCAAGTGTCCCCTGCCTGCAGCAAGTGTCCCCTGCCCATGCCAAGTGTGTCCTCTGCCTGCACCAAGTGTCCCCTGCCCATG
>NW_010341884.1:0-201 GCF_000700745.2 Antrostomus carolinensis
CGATATTCGTAGCATTACAAAACTTATTTTGCCACAACACCAACAGTTGTTGTTTAATGCACATTGGCAAGCAGTTTGTCAGGAAGCTGTAGCAGCAGTACGGGCCCCCGGTGATCCGCTACATGGAGCGACTTTAGATGAGTTAATGGGAATTGGAGCACATTGGAGACCAGAGGCACCTCTATCGCCATTCTGTAGAGC
>NW_010341885.1:0-201 GCF_000700745.2 Antrostomus carolinensis
TGTTTTGTTTTTGATTTTTTTTTAAAAATTTTCCCCTGGTCTCGGGTTCTCCCCTCATTTCCCCGCTGGGGTCGGGGATATCTGCCCAAGTTGCATCCCAGCCAGAAGAGGTAAGCTCTGCCCAGTCCTGCTCCGAGACGGAATCCCCTCAAACATCACACTTTTCTAATAAAATTATTATTTTTTTCTTTTTTCTTTTTT
>NW_010341886.1:0-201 GCF_000700745.2 Antrostomus carolinensis
TTGCTCCAAATTTCAACCATTTCTCCCAAAACTCAACTGTTTGCCCCAAACCTTGACCTTCTCCAATCTTTTTTTCTCCAAACCACAACTGTCTTAATCAAATCTCACTCGTTTGGACCAAATCTCCACTATTTTTGCCTCAAATCTCAACCATTTGCCCCAAACCTTGTCCATTAGTGCTCCAAATCTCAACAATTATCC
>NW_010341887.1:0-201 GCF_000700745.2 Antrostomus carolinensis
GAGAAGGAGAAGGAGAAGGAGAAGGAGAGGATGGAAAGTGTCCCACTGACAGTTCTCTCAACAGATCTTCTTGGATGGAAAGTGCAGACTGGGAAACTGGTGTGAAGGGATGAGTTGGCAGACACTGACATACAAAGCTAACTGTGTGATTGCTCATAGTATTACTTCAAGCTGAGATAAAACTCATTCAAACGTTTCAGG
>NW_010341888.1:0-201 GCF_000700745.2 Antrostomus carolinensis
AAAAGCCATCTGGACATGGTCCTGGGCAGTCAGCTGTAGGTGGCTCCATTTGAGCAAGAAGGTTGGACCAAGTGGTCACTTTCAGAGGTCCCTTCTAACCTCAATCATTCTATGATTCAGTGAAAATGAGCTTCTAGTATTTCCCTTATTTAAAAACTTAACCTGCAAAAAATATTCAAAGTTGAAAAATGGTTGAGAAAG
>NW_010341889.1:0-201 GCF_000700745.2 Antrostomus carolinensis
TATTCCATATTACCATTTTAAAAACTGGACCATTCTTTTGAAAAAGTTTTTACAAGAGCCATTTTCAAAGCACTAAAGATCTTATCAGCTGTCCACTGAAGCTGACTTCAAGCTCATTGAGAGTTAGGAACAGGCTCAAAAAAAACCCCCAACCCAAAACAAAATAAAACAACCCCAGAGCGTCTTTCCAAAGCCATTAAT
>NW_010341890.1:0-201 GCF_000700745.2 Antrostomus carolinensis
GCACCTCTTATATTCCTTTTTCCCCTCCCCACGCCCCAAGCACGCGCCTACACAACTGACATGACTGGATAATTCTGCTTGTCCACGTGCCATTCTTTGACTTCTGACTGGCTACTGCTCACAGCGCACAAGTCACCCCTCATCCTGTCTCATACACGTTCTTGCTTCTCTTGTTCTGCTTTGTTGTTTATCTTGTCTTCA
>NW_010341891.1:0-201 GCF_000700745.2 Antrostomus carolinensis
TCTCACAGCAAGCAACAGCATCCACAAAAATGATGTCATGGCATCTCTCATCACAACTGGCAGTGATTGTATTGTATGGGAGAACAATTCACACCCAGAACAAAACAGCAAGAGCCTTTGTACCCAGGGGCATTAGTCCTCAAGGAATACCTGTCCTTCTTCAGCATGACCTACACATCACACAGCCAAAAAAAAAAAAAA
>NW_010341892.1:0-201 GCF_000700745.2 Antrostomus carolinensis
CACTCCTTCCCCTCCCCAGCAATTCATTCCTCCCATCCCCAAAACACACCGGTATCGTGCCGGAGCGGGATCCCGCGGGGAAGCGCAGCCTTCCTGGAGCAAAGCCGGGAGGAAGAGAGTGGGCAGCGCTGATTAGGAAAGGATTTCACAGCTTCCTTTGGCACCTCAGCTGGTCCGAGCCCTTCCTGGCTGCAGCCTCCT
>NW_010341893.1:0-201 GCF_000700745.2 Antrostomus carolinensis
GTGTGTGTGACAGGTGTGTGTGTGTGACAGGCATGTGTGACATTAGGGGGGTGTGTGTGTGTATCACAGGTTTGTGTGTGTGTGACAGGCGTGTGCACACGTGTGACGAGTGCATGTGACAGGCAGTACCGGTGCCCGCAGGAACCACAGAGCCAGGTCCGGCAGCAACCAGTGTGTGTGAGTGTGAGAGAGCTGGGGAGC
>NW_010341894.1:0-201 GCF_000700745.2 Antrostomus carolinensis
GGACTAGATGAGCTTTAAAGGTCCCTTCCAGACCAAAATATTCTATGATTCTGTGATTCTATGATGTGGGGGTTTAGCCTGGCTGGAATCCAAACACCAAACAGCCGCTTGCTCATGCTCCCCCAGTGGGACGGGGGAAAGATTCAGAAGGGTGAAAGTGAGAAAACTTCTGAGTTAAAAACAATTTAATAATTGAAATAA
>NW_010341895.1:0-201 GCF_000700745.2 Antrostomus carolinensis
CTAAGGCACAGCTGGAGCTGAATTTGGCAAGAGGTGCAAAAAATAAGGATAAGGGCTTCTAAAGAGGCGTTGGTCAGGAAAGGGAGATTAAAGTAAATGTGCACACTCGAGTGGTCCAGAGGAGACCACAGAAATAGTCAGAGGGCTGGAACACCTCTCCTGAGAGGAGTGGCTGAGAGTTGGGGTTGTTCAGCTTGGAGA
>NW_010341896.1:0-201 GCF_000700745.2 Antrostomus carolinensis
CCTTCCCTCTGTGTCATGTCTCTTCTTCACTCGGGCAGACAACGTGAGCCTTGTTATTTCTGCTGATCCCCTTTGCCTCATCATCCACAGCAGCTGCATCACACTCGACAACCTCTTGCATCCCCATCCCCTCCCCAGCCCCAGCGACGCGTGGTCCAGCCGTGGGTGTCAGGGTATCTGGCTCAAACCCTCCATCTCCTC
>NW_010341897.1:0-201 GCF_000700745.2 Antrostomus carolinensis
GTAGTCTCAAGTATGTGCAATTAACCCTTATTACATGCAATTAACCCTGACTACATGCAATTAACCTTTACAAAGTTGAACCTCTCAGATCTAAGATGACATAAAGAGAGTTGAAGGTTCTGCTGTTTTCAAACTGGTCAGCTACATAATCATCATTGATAGCAATAATTACTAGTGGTACTATTAAAGGGAAGACGATAG
>NW_010341898.1:0-201 GCF_000700745.2 Antrostomus carolinensis
GTAGTCTCAAGTATGTGCAATTAACCCTTATCACATGCAATTAACCCTTACTACATGCAATTAACCTTTACAAAGTCAAACCTCTCAGATCTAAGATGACATGAAGAGAGTTGAAGGTTCTGCTCTTTTCAAACTGGTCAGCTACATAATTGTCATTGATAGCAATGATGACTAGTGGTACTATTAAAGGGAAGACGATAG
>NW_010341899.1:0-201 GCF_000700745.2 Antrostomus carolinensis
AGCAACAGATTAACATGGTCAATGACATTAAACAGAATATCAAATTTCAGTGATCAAACAATAGTGTTGCAGCTTCTAGCATCAGCAGATCATGAAGATCCTCACTGAATCATGGGCAACATGGGCAGGGTGAGTGCAGAGGTTGTGATGTGGAAACCATTGAGAAACATAAGATTAGATGATTTTTGTGACCTGTGGCTC
>NW_010341900.1:0-201 GCF_000700745.2 Antrostomus carolinensis
AACAGAATTAGTCAATGAAAAAGTATATCAACGAAATTATCCTGAAGTTTCATTTATGATTTACCCAAACCTCCCATTTCGATTTTTAAAGATTAAGTCCTACTTTTAAAATGTAGTTCCCTCATTCTTCCTAGCGCCTCACATACACTACATGCATATATCTGGAGAGCTGCCATAACATAATATAGATTTTCCATCTGA
>NW_010341901.1:0-201 GCF_000700745.2 Antrostomus carolinensis
AAGCACCATGGAAAAGCAAACAGAAACAGGGGTTTCTTCTCCTGTAACGCCCATCATTTTGCTAGAAGCGGGGTGCAAAGCAAAAACTGAATCCCACGGGTTTCAAGCCTGACAACTTGATACCATGAGAACACACTTCTGCAGGAAGCCATGTATTTGTTAGACTGCAGATCCCACCTCTTCTGCCTTTAGAGGACCTCG
>NW_010341902.1:0-201 GCF_000700745.2 Antrostomus carolinensis
AACAGAATTAGTCAATGAAAAAGTATATCAATGAAATTATCCTGAAGTTTTATTTATGATTTGCCCAAACCTCCCATTTCAATTTTTAAAGATTAAGTCCTACTTTTTAAATGTAGTTCCCTCATTCTTCCTAGCACCTCACATACACTACATGCATATATTTGGAGAGGTGCCATAACATAATATAGATTTTCCATCTGA
>NW_010341903.1:0-201 GCF_000700745.2 Antrostomus carolinensis
AAGTCAGTGAAGGAGGAGGGTGAGGAGGTGTCCAGAGCTGAGATTCCCCTGCAGCCCATGGTGGGGTGGCATGCTGTCCCTCTGCAGCCCACGGTGGTTAACAGTGGAGCAGAAATCCACCTGCAGCCCATGGAGAACTCCTGAGCAGGTGACTGCACTTGAAGAAGGCCGTGACCCTATGGGGGACCCACACTGGAGCAG
>NW_010341904.1:0-201 GCF_000700745.2 Antrostomus carolinensis
CGTGTAGGGTGACTAGTCAGCATGCGGCGTCGATAGTCACCATGTGTTGCCGGAGGTCACCATGTGGGGGTCAGCGGTCACCATGTGAGCTCAGGGCAACCGTGTCAGCTCATGTGTCTCTCTGTAAGGTCAGGGGTCACCAGGCTTGGGTCAAAGGTCACCAGGGAAGTTCAAAGGTCACCGTGTGGGGGTGAGACGTCA
>NW_010341905.1:0-201 GCF_000700745.2 Antrostomus carolinensis
GAAGCAGAGAAGGAAACAGGTCACCTGGGAGGAGACCTGAAGTTCTCGAGAACGTCTCCAGCAGAGGGAGAAGCTGCCCTGGGGCTGATGGGCTGGGGGCAGATCCCACGGGCTTCTCCAGATCCCCCGGGGCTGCTCTTGGCTTTGCTCACCCAGTTCCTGGGCATCACCGGGGACCATCGGCGTGTGGGGACGGGGCGA
>NW_010341906.1:0-201 GCF_000700745.2 Antrostomus carolinensis
GCAGAGAGTGAGTGAAGTAGCCCTGTAGGAAAGTGCACGATGGGGCTCAGGGTGACCTCGCTGGCGCCCGCAGCTCCCTGCTTAGCCTGGCACATCTGTGCCAGCCCATGGGGACACAGAGCCCTGGGCTGGGGCAGCACCAGGCAGCCCAGTGGTCCCAGGGCCCTGGCTGTGCAAGGGCAGGGACTGGGGCATCACTGT
>NW_010341907.1:0-201 GCF_000700745.2 Antrostomus carolinensis
TGCACAGGGGCAGAGCCCTCCCACTCCGGCTAGTTTCGGTGAGGAAGGTGAAATGCGGAAGTTGCCACCCAGAACTGTCAGAGGACCGTCGGGTTTTTATCCCGGAGCAAGCAATTAAGAAAAATAAATAAATTAAATAAAGCCGCCCTTCGCGCGTACGGGCGGGCTCGGTCCTGGTCGGCAGCGCTCCCGCATGGCGAC
>NW_010341908.1:0-201 GCF_000700745.2 Antrostomus carolinensis
TAGAGGGGACATGGCAGGGGACATTGTCAGGGACACTGGCAGAGAGGACATAGCATAGGTGAGGGGACATGACAGGGACACCAGCACATGGCAGGGGACATGGAACAGGTCAGGGGACACAGCAGGGACAGGGGGACATGGGTACAGGCAGGGGACATTGGCACAGGCAGGGGACACAGCAGGGACACTGGCAGAGAGGAC
>NW_010341909.1:0-201 GCF_000700745.2 Antrostomus carolinensis
CTGGTCACACTCTTCTGAATGCTCCCCAGGATCCCATTGACCTTCTTTGGCTCCAAGGGCACATTGTTGGCTCACGGCTTTTCTTCAGAAATTGCTGTAAAAGCACTTTGACACCCCCTCCCTTTTTCTTCTCATTTGTAAAATGACTCAGGAGCGGTGCCGAGAGGGACAGGGAGCGGCTGGGCAGGGGAGGGAGCGGGG
>NW_010341910.1:0-201 GCF_000700745.2 Antrostomus carolinensis
AGGAGTTAGTCAATAGGACCCCTTGGGAAACTGCCTTCAGGGACAAGGGATCAGGGCAGAGCTGGAAGATCCTTAAGGACGCTTTCCAGAGAGCAAAAATGCTCTCAATCCCAAAGTGCAAGAAATCAGGAAAGGAAGGCAAGAGATGGACATGGCTGAGTTGAGACCTACTAGCCAAACTAAAAGGCAAGAAGGAAATGC
>NW_010341911.1:0-201 GCF_000700745.2 Antrostomus carolinensis
GACCCCTGGGGTTCCCCGGCTGCTGGGGGGGGGTTTGGAGATGGAGGGGTCACAGCCTGGCTGGGGCTTCGCTGGTGTTGGCTGTAATTAGTCAGCCAAGTAATGGGGTATGTGTGGGAGTGTAATAAAATATATATTGCATATGTTTTAATAATACATTTTTAATCTATATCTATATATTACATATAATTTTTATATAAT
>NW_010341912.1:0-201 GCF_000700745.2 Antrostomus carolinensis
AAGTAAGAAGGTACAAATATATTACTCATCAGGAATTATTTGCTCAGCTATAATGGATATCATTGAATCTAACTAAGACAGTAAAGGCTGTAAAAACAAATCTGGGTCACTCTATAACCTTAATTAATAACCATTAATCTTCCTAAACTTACTAACTTCTCAACCAGTCAAAAAACCCCAGACTTTTGCCTCCAGTTCCCC
>NW_010341913.1:0-201 GCF_000700745.2 Antrostomus carolinensis
CAACTTCTAAGGGGGAGCGGGCGGCGTGTGGCTGCCACAGATCCCACTGCCCACCCCTTGATCTCAGCTCCTCAGCCCCCGGGAGCCCCGTGGGGACAAAGGCCCCCCACAGCCCCACCACACAATGGCAGCTCCTTCTTCCCAGCACAAGGTACCCAGCACATCGGGGTGACAGCGAGGCGTTGGCAAACAGCACCCTGA
>NW_010341914.1:0-201 GCF_000700745.2 Antrostomus carolinensis
GAGTGTCCTCTCCTGGTTTTCACTGCTCTTGCCTTTTTACAGGGTTGTCTCACTGCACAGTCAGTGAATTTCTTGCATGCGGTGGGGCGCATGTCCAGTACCATCTCTAGGGGTTTCTGCTCCTTCCTTCTCTGCTCTGTCATCTCCAACTCTTAGTCACCATGAGTCCCGATTCTTCAGTCTACTGTGCTGAGGCCTACG
>NW_010341915.1:0-201 GCF_000700745.2 Antrostomus carolinensis
TTTTTTTCCAAATTCCACCCAGTTTCTTTTCAAGGCTTAGCACCTTTGCCAGCCCAGGGACATACGTCATCGCTTGGTAAACATCTAGCCAAAGGCATCTGTTCAGCATTGTCATGCTGCTAAATTCATGTGTAACAGACAATAGAAAAGGTTTAATGAAAAATTGCCTTTTTTCACTTAATGACTGAGAATTCTCTGAAT
>NW_010341916.1:0-201 GCF_000700745.2 Antrostomus carolinensis
TAATTACTGTTTTGCACTTCTGGCCTTGCACGGCAGAACAAGAGGTGTGTGGTGGGGTCTGGGCTGCATTTGGGTACGACCAGCTTGGTCTGTGGTTCTAACCCGAGATCCTCTTGCTGGTTGCGTGGTTGTGGCTCTCCAGTCCCATCTGGAAACGTGCCGCATGGCTCGGTAGGTGCATTTCAGGCAGTAGGGAAATAA
>NW_010341917.1:0-201 GCF_000700745.2 Antrostomus carolinensis
ATTTAGTTTTGAAATATTGAAATGACTGCATCTATGTATAAAAATTAAGAGGAAACTTTTAAAAACAATTAAATTGGGAATTTAAAAGTAATAGACAAAAGGAAAAAAAAAACCCTAAACCACTTAATTTTAAAAATCAGTGTTCTGTTTTTCCACATGAAGATACCAGCTCCTCCTTTTCTGTTCTTTCTCTTCCACCTC
>NW_010341918.1:0-201 GCF_000700745.2 Antrostomus carolinensis
CCCCCTTCAAATCTAGTTTAAAGCCCTCTCAATGAGTCTCAATAGCTCATGAGCGAGAATACTTTTCACCCTCTGAGATAAGTGAACCCCATCCACTGCCAGCAGTCCCAGTGCCATATAAACCTCCTCATGACAAAATAAAAACAAAAATTCCACCAATGGCACCACCCCTGAGCCATGTGTTAATCAGGTGTGTTTTCC
>NW_010341919.1:0-201 GCF_000700745.2 Antrostomus carolinensis
AAAATCCGCAAAAAATCACAAAAATCCGCAAAAAATCACAGCAGAACAACAAAAGATTACTTTCCTGTGTTTCAGCTCTTGTGAGCAGAAGACTTGCAGGATAAAACACAGCTTATTTTTAATTCCACGGTTCTAGAAACCAGGCCCAGCCAAAACATCACCCTCATCATCATCCTCCCCCTCCTCAGCCGCCTGCTGCCA
>NW_010341920.1:0-201 GCF_000700745.2 Antrostomus carolinensis
CGGCTGGGCTGGTGGGGTGGATCCAGTCACCAACGTGGTGCCTCGTCCCTCCAGTTCCACCGCACGGCGCTGCACCGCTCCTCGCTGGAGGGACACACGGACATCCTGCAGAAGCTGCTGGACAGCGGGGCCACCGTTGACTTCAGGGACCGGGTGAGGCCAGATCCTGCCCCCGGCTCCATGCTGGCCTGAGCCTCCAGG
>NW_010341921.1:0-201 GCF_000700745.2 Antrostomus carolinensis
AGCCCACTAAGATATTTTTCTTTTCTGTAGTGAGTTTTCACAGATCTCTTCTAAGTCATTAAAGGTTCTCCTGCATTCAATTTTCTCCTACATTCCGCATGCGAGGACCCCAGAAATGAGGAGATAGATGCTCTCCACAAATCCTGCATCTGGCTGACTTGGAGCTGCTCTAGTTACCTCCCTGTAGGATGAAATTATTTT
>NW_010341922.1:0-201 GCF_000700745.2 Antrostomus carolinensis
TTAGTACTGGAGTTAAGAACAATGTATCTTCTTTTATTTAAGACAAAGAACGGATTGGCAAAAGGAACGTAAATTAATTAGTCGAGGTAATCTGGTGATGACATTAACTTTGGAAAATAAGAAAGCTAAGAGTTGTTGTTCAGCTGGTGATATTGGAAAGAGACGCGTTAGGTGTGCGGTGCCGAGGGAGGATGAAATGGA
>NW_010341923.1:0-201 GCF_000700745.2 Antrostomus carolinensis
CACCTAAATCAGCTGACACAGGGTGAGGGACAACACCTTCCTACTGCCGTGTCGTCCTTAAAGGGTTGACAACACTGATTGTCCTTGAGGAGCAGGTGAGCTGTCTCCTTGGTTTAGTGACTCTGAAAGCTGAGATGCTGTAGGCGAGGCTGGTGGCTACTCCAAGGGCAAGGACCAGGAGCTCAGAGACCAAATATTTGT
>NW_010341924.1:0-201 GCF_000700745.2 Antrostomus carolinensis
AAGAAAATTGTTATAAATATTTTTATAGCCAATCCAGGTGCCAGTCTTGGTACTGTGGCTCTTAGTAGAAAAGTAACTGAAATTAGCACTACAGTGGTTGATACTGAACTACTCTAGCCTTAGGTTCTTAATTGTATCTTGAGGACATAAGAAGAATATTCACAAAAGTAGACTAGAGAGGCTTGGTGCCTTAAAATTCCT
>NW_010341925.1:0-201 GCF_000700745.2 Antrostomus carolinensis
AGCCCACTAAGATATTTTTCTTTTCTGTAGTAAGTTTTCACAGATCTCTTCTAAGTCATTAAATGTTCTCCTGCATTCAAGGTTCTGCTACATTCCACATGCGAGGACCCCATAAATGAGGAGATGGATGCTCTCCACAGATCCTGCATCTGGCTGACCTGGAGCTGCTGTAGTTACCTCCCTGTAGGATGAAATTATTTT
>NW_010341926.1:0-201 GCF_000700745.2 Antrostomus carolinensis
CAGCATGTCACATCACACTGCCAAAGCTCCCTGCCCTTGGCCTGCCCAGTCTCGCTCGTCACCCTGTCCCCAGGCCTGTGTCCCCACATCGTCACCAACAGAGCTCGCCGCAAAACCTGCCCAGTGCGGTGCTGTGCGGTGCCCAGTGCGGTGCTGGGACCCGCGGGGTCCCTGAGCTGGGAAAGGGCTTGTCCATCCCCT
>NW_010341927.1:0-201 GCF_000700745.2 Antrostomus carolinensis
AAGAAAATTGTTATAAATATTTTTATAGCCAGCCCTGGTGCCAGTCTTGGTACTGTGGATCTTAGTAGAAAACTAACTGAAATTATCACTACAGTGGTTGATACGGAACTACTCTAGCCTTAGGTTCTTAATTTTATCTTGAGGACATAAGAGGAATATTCATAAAAGTTGACTAGAGAGGCTTGGTGCCTTAAAATTCCT
>NW_010341928.1:0-201 GCF_000700745.2 Antrostomus carolinensis
TATTGCTCTTTCCCCACTTTAATATGTCTTCTGAAAAGTGTGTGTTAAACATTCCTGTAGATAATAAAATACCACTCCTTCTTAAAGAGATTAATTTGTAGTGTGCTGCACTCTAACATATGTAACAGTATTGCTTAACACATCTGTGTACTGCAATGAACCACAGTTGAAACACAAATAAAATACCCTGCAAGGTCAATT
>NW_010341929.1:0-201 GCF_000700745.2 Antrostomus carolinensis
GGTCGTTTCATGTTGACGGCGAAGGGTTCGTAACCTTCTTGGAGGCCACAGATGCTGAAGAACCTCAAACTTCCCACTTCTTGCCCCAAATTCAACCGTCCTTCTTGATCCAACCCCAAGCTACACACCGGGACGAACCCTACGGTGGGACACGAGGTGGAGATGGGGGGTCACCAACCAACGTCACCTCAACCCAACCCA
>NW_010341930.1:0-201 GCF_000700745.2 Antrostomus carolinensis
GAGGCGGTTGGTTACCAAGGAACTGTGTGGTCAGCAGGTATTGCCTCGGGATAGCGGGAAGTGTTCTCAGTGGTGTCTGATATTCAGATGGCTGAAAGGAGTTAGGAGAAGGCCTGAAACAAAAGCTGGAGAAGTCCCCGAAGAAAAATGATGAATTGCACAAACTGCATCTGCAATTTCTCTTGGGAGAGAAATGTCTGT
>NW_010341931.1:0-201 GCF_000700745.2 Antrostomus carolinensis
AGGGGTTGGGTCAAGTTAAGAGGTTGGGTCAACTTAAGACATTGGGTCAAGCCAAGATGTTGGGTGAAGTCGAGATGTTGGGTCACGCCAATATGTTGGGTCAAGTCAAGATGTCATTGGGTCAAACCAAGAGGTTGGGTCAAGTCAAGGCGTTGGGTGAAGTCAAGACATTGGGTCAATCCAAGATGTTGGGTGAAGCCA
>NW_010341932.1:0-201 GCF_000700745.2 Antrostomus carolinensis
TTTTTTTTTTTTTCCTGAAAGACTTTCAATAAAGGAGAAAAGCCAAAAATGCATCTTCTGCACTAATTTCAGATCAGACCAGATCACTGCTTTTTCCCATAAAAAACAAGATGCTACCATTGATCCTCTCTTTTCCACACTACTTTTTATCCTTTCCAGAATAAAAATAGACCCACATGTAGCTCCAAACAAGTGGTCTAG
>NW_010341933.1:0-201 GCF_000700745.2 Antrostomus carolinensis
AGGGAAAAAGTGTCCCCAATGGGGGGAAATGTCCCCAGTGGGGTGAAAAAGTGTCCCCAGCTGGAGGAAAGTGTCCCCAATGGGAGGAAAGTTGTCCCCAGTGAGGGTAAAAGTGTTCCCAGTGGGGGGAAAATGTCTCCAATGGGGGAGAAATGTCTCAAGTTAGGGGAAAAAGTGTCCCCAATGGGGGGAAAAGTGTCC
>NW_010341935.1:0-201 GCF_000700745.2 Antrostomus carolinensis
GCTCAGGCAGCCGATGCGGTTGTTGGAGAGGTCCCTGCAAGGCAAGCAGAGGAGCTGTCAGGGTTGGGGACACCCTGCTGTCCCCACTCCCCCTGGGCCAGCCCCGGGTGCTCCCCGAGGGGCTGCACTGGCACTTACAGACGCTTCAGCTCGGGGAGGCCGAGGAAGGCGCCCGGCTCGACCGTGCTGATCAGGTTGTTC
>NW_010341936.1:0-201 GCF_000700745.2 Antrostomus carolinensis
CATGGGGACGCTGGGGACATGGGGTGGGGACAGCGGGGACATGGTGTGGGGACATTGGGGACATGGTGTGGGGACACTGGGGACACTGGGGACATGAGTGACACAGCAGGGACATGGCCCCAGCATGGCAGAGGGGACACAGCTTGGGGACACAGTGGGGGGACAGAGATGGATTTTGGGGTGAAACCAGCAGATTTTGGG
>NW_010341937.1:0-201 GCF_000700745.2 Antrostomus carolinensis
TTCAGGAGTGGAATTAGGGTTGCCCCCCGGAGTTAGGGTTACCCATTTAAATTTTTATTATTTATATTTGCTTTTTATTTTACTCTCTAGAGTTTTGCACTTCATGTCCAATTTTATTTCCAAAGTGAGCAAGCTGTGCAGCCGCAGCAGCAGTGTGCGGGTCTTTGTCCTTATCTTTTTATTCCTCCCTCTTCTCCCTGT
>NW_010341938.1:0-201 GCF_000700745.2 Antrostomus carolinensis
CGGGGTACAACTGTCAGAGAGGTAAGTAAGGCACCTGCTGCTCCTTCCCCAGCGCTCCTAGGGTGCTGTGATAGTTTCACTGACAATGACCTTGACCTGTGCAAAGCTACGCTGGCGTTTGCTCCATTGTCATCTTCACACTGTGCCTCTGCTGGAAAATCTCTCTCTGAAATCATTTTGGTTCCTCTGCTCTGTCCTGCC
>NW_010341939.1:0-201 GCF_000700745.2 Antrostomus carolinensis
GCTTTTAACTTTCAACATTATTTTTACAGAGGGAATTTTCTTAAGGACTGCGCTAACCTACCTTTCTTTCTTTGATAACTGCATCTAGTAAATCAGAGAGGTCGTTTTAAGGTCATTCCCATCAAAGAAGGGAATACTATGAACAACACATATTTGCCCAACTCTACTTTGCTTCAGTTCTGAAAAATTCCCTCAGCTGAT
>NW_010341940.1:0-201 GCF_000700745.2 Antrostomus carolinensis
CTCCCTGGAAGAGGAAAGGCAGCAGAGCAAGTGCTGGGGAACTGGGGACAATTCCTCGCCGTCACGCTGGGAAGCTGCATTTTCCTGCTCTCCCCTGCTCCCTTCCATCCTCTCCCTCCCCACCCACACTTTACCTTCCAGGTACTGCAGCAGGAGGGGGATCTCGGTCGCCCACGCCGCCCCCAAGGCTCTGTGGATCCT
>NW_010341941.1:0-201 GCF_000700745.2 Antrostomus carolinensis
TGTGACTGAAACAAATCCAACATTAACAATATAATATTTTGAGCATATTTTCTTCATGAACAATTTGCTAGCATTACCACGTCTTATGGTGTTCACCTCCTGCAACTCAGCATTTCAGTAGCACGCACAATTTTAAAGCATATACGACTCATAATTACAGTTCAAATAATAAAGGAGAAATAACATTCTGCATATTTATGG
>NW_010341942.1:0-201 GCF_000700745.2 Antrostomus carolinensis
GTAGTGGGTAATAGTCTGACGACCACACCAAATTGGGCAGTTTCCTAGTGATATCCCTGATTTGGCCACCAGGAAGACTATAGACTTCCCTATAATGAGGGCTAATCTGACATATCGGGCCTTCTGTATCTTTGAGGAGCGAGTCTCCAACAACAACTGTTCTCTTTTTTCTTGTGGAAGAGGTTGTTATGTGGCTGGAAG
>NW_010341943.1:0-201 GCF_000700745.2 Antrostomus carolinensis
ACAGCTCCTGGTCTGAAGTCTCTTCACTTCAGCCCATCACTCGCTTTGTGCACGTCTGGTGTCTCTGTTCAGATATTCAAGGAAATAGGAGCTGAGGATAAAAGCACACTTTACAAACACATGAGAGTTAATACAGCTAAACAAAGCATGGTTTGAACATGGGGCTCTGGTTTTTATTGTAAGTAAGAATAATTCTGCAGG
>NW_010341944.1:0-201 GCF_000700745.2 Antrostomus carolinensis
GTCCTGGGAGGGATAAATCTGCCCCTCACCTCTTCCAGATTCACCCAGGGCTTGCCACACCGCAGAGGGAGATGAAAGTCGCAGTGCTCAGCGTGGCTCTGCTCTTCACCATCCTGCTGTGCATGCCAGAAGATGCTCAGGTGAGTCCCCAATATCTTTGGGTTCCCCCCACCCCCATCCTCTTTGGAGCCTCCAAATTCC
>NW_010341945.1:0-201 GCF_000700745.2 Antrostomus carolinensis
TATAAAATATAAAACTTCAGAAAATTGTCTAGCAACTTACAACCTGAAAACTTTAAAAAGTACTTGCTATTTACATATTATCTAAAATCCACATGCAAAAAGACTGATGGAAGTTAGCACAAACAGTAAAATCAGGATTCTGACCTCAGCTGTTGAAGGTCAGAAACTTATTTACAGATCATAGAATCACAGAATGGTTTG
>NW_010341947.1:0-201 GCF_000700745.2 Antrostomus carolinensis
AAAGGGTCAGGCAGTATCACTGAAACTTAAGCCTGGGCAACAAGAAAAGGAATTTAATTTTAAAAAATAAATTAAAAAAATCTTGGTTTTAAGGCCAATTTAGCTGTAATTAGTTCATATGCTTTATAAGAAAAAGTATGTCATTTAGGTGTAAGGCCCAGCTTGGGTTTTGCTGGGATACAGCAGCTCTTAAAGTCCACA
>NW_010341948.1:0-201 GCF_000700745.2 Antrostomus carolinensis
CGCGTGGGTGTGACCGCGGCAGGCGAGGGCAGGCGGGGGGAGCCCACAGGCCGGTGCCCCCCGCGGTGGAAGGGCAGGAGCGTCAGCAAAACCGTGGGTCACGGATCCCCTCGAGGCTGCAGGAGCCAACCTGGGGCCCTGCGTGGAGCTAGGAGGAGGCACATCACCTCTGCCATAGAATCCCAGACTGGTTTGGGTTGG
>NW_010341949.1:0-201 GCF_000700745.2 Antrostomus carolinensis
TTTTCCATTTTTTTCTTTTTCTGCTTTTTTTTCTGGGGTTTTTTTCTGTTTTTTTCTTGTTTTTTTCTATTTTTCTTTTGCTAGTTTTTTCTTTTCTGTTTTTTTTTCTGTTTTTTTCTTTTTTCTGGGTTGTTTTCTGTTTTTTCTAGTTTTTTCTTTTGCTGTTTTGGTTTTTTTTTCTTTTTCTGGCTTTTTCTTCTT
>NW_010341950.1:0-201 GCF_000700745.2 Antrostomus carolinensis
GAACTACTGACCTGTCAGCCTCACTTCTTTGCCCGGGAATATAATGAAACAGATTCTCCTAGAAGCTATGCTAAGGCAAATGGAGGACAGGGAGGTGATGCGAGACAGCCAGTGTGGCTTCGCCAAAGGAAGGTCCTGCCTGACAAACCTAGTGGCCTTCCATGATGGATTGACTACATCAGTGGACAAGGGGAGAGCTAT
>NW_010341951.1:0-201 GCF_000700745.2 Antrostomus carolinensis
CATCAATATTTCTTCAATAAACCATCCAAGTCCTGCAATTTTCCAAGTACTGCAATTTTCCAGGATTGCCAATCCAGCCCCAAACCCTGCGAATCCCATTGATATTTCTTGAATAAACCATCCAGGTGCTGCAGTTTTCCAGGATTTCCAATCCAGTCTAATATTCTGCCGATCCCATTGATATTTCTTCAATCAACCATC
>NW_010341952.1:0-201 GCF_000700745.2 Antrostomus carolinensis
CAATGTCCCAGGCTCTCCTTGCCTGCCAGAGGAATTGGGCTGATTCCCTCTGCCCCTCACCCCAAGCTCTGCCTCCCTGCACAGACGGAATTTGCATCGCTAAAGGCAGAGCCCACACTGAGCATCTCGGACTCTGCAACAGAAATCCCTGAAGCTGCAAAGGAAAACAGCAAACGGAGAATGTTGGGAGAACTTCACTCA
>NW_010341953.1:0-201 GCF_000700745.2 Antrostomus carolinensis
TCTTGAAGCAATTTATCTTAAAAAACAACCCCCCCAAAAAGTCAATAAACATTAAATATGGAAACCCACTTTGTCTTTCTGCTTCCTGCTGTGTCTGACACTCTTCCAAATGAAGGCTGATAATATTGTTTACACAGGGTTCCTGAGAACTCCTGAAAACTACCTTGAAGTAACATCCTACTTCCCACCTGTTTTCAAAAA
>NW_010341954.1:0-201 GCF_000700745.2 Antrostomus carolinensis
GATTGAGTTGTTTAAAGAGACTGTCCTCAATTTTAGGCCTTTTGATAAGTGTGGAGAAGATAGGAGAAGAACTGAGAAAACTGCTCAGCCAGCAAGGTGAAGAAACAACATGCTTGGGCAAAAAATACACCCTTGTTTTTCAAATAAATATTGTGCTTGTGCCTCACCCAAGAAACACCTCTCAGCCTTTTTTCTTAGGAC
>NW_010341955.1:0-201 GCF_000700745.2 Antrostomus carolinensis
GTTTATACTGGGCAGACCCAGATCTGCCCTGCTCTCAGCCCAGTACCGAGTCACAGCTTCTTGGAGGCTCCAAAATCCAGGTGGCTGCTCCCCCGTGGCTCAGCTCTTCCTGACAGCACTGCCAGGCTCACGGATGCTCCCATCTCCACCAAGGCTGTGATGCTCCTGCATGTCCCTGAGCTCAGCTGCTGGATTGATGTG
>NW_010341956.1:0-201 GCF_000700745.2 Antrostomus carolinensis
TATCCCAGTCCCAATCCCAATCCCCATCTCCATCCCCATCCCATCCCTGCCCTCCTGTCCCATCCTAATCCATCTCATCCAGTTCCATCTGTCCCATCCCTTCTATCCTGTCCCTTCCCATCCTGTTCCATCCCATGTCATCCCATTGTCTGTCCCATCCCATAATGTCCTGTTCAGTCTTGTTGTGCCCTATCCTGTCCC
>NW_010341957.1:0-201 GCF_000700745.2 Antrostomus carolinensis
GGCCAGGCCCTCAGTGGAAAGGGAATGCACACACACTTAGAGGCACAAGTTCTCTGTCTCCAGGTGAAAAGTCCCAATACAAACTAAAATCTCAGGGGAGGCTACAGTTTTGTGTTCCACTGCAATTGTGCCCTTAAACACTGTACATGATTGAGAGTACAAGTACACTTACAAGCAGTTTATGTGGTTTAATTTGTGTTT
>NW_010341958.1:0-201 GCF_000700745.2 Antrostomus carolinensis
TATTCCAGGTGGGGCCTGGAATGATTTGACCCACCAATGCCTTCTTCCCCACCTACTGACAAGAACCAGGACGTATGTGCAAGTAGCCTATTCAGCATCACTGGGGTGCAACACAGTAATTTTAAGCAATTCAGTAGCCTTGTGCCTCCGTGGTTTGAATTTCTTAGCATTACAGGTTGTTTTGCTGGTGGGCTAACAGGA
>NW_010341959.1:0-201 GCF_000700745.2 Antrostomus carolinensis
CCACCCCTGTCCCCCCTAAAAGCCCCTTCACCATGTACAGGCAGCTTCAGGCACAGCTTGGCATCACCCAGAGCATCTCCTTCTCCTCTTCAATATCTCTCAGAGCTTTGGGGAACCCACCATGTCCCCATTTGTGTGACACCAGAGTGGGAGCAGCTCCCCCACCACCCCCCTCACTCTCTGGTGTGTTCAGATATCTCA
>NW_010341960.1:0-201 GCF_000700745.2 Antrostomus carolinensis
GCACTTGTAGCTATAGAGGTTGTGGGTCCTGCCTCTTAGAATATGCTCAATCCTCCCGGTTCACCTTCCCAGCATCTCCTGCACCTCTCTTCCAGGGACACCCCACACCTTCACATACAAACCTGCTGCTGCAGTGCCACCAGCACTTGGAGCCACTTTCTAGATGGGAAAGCTGGTGCAAGAAACCACACTACTTTAGAC
>NW_010341961.1:0-201 GCF_000700745.2 Antrostomus carolinensis
ACTGCAGTGTCTTGTAAGATCTGGCAAAACCTGTCCCTCCAACATAGAAGGGACATGAGGGAGGAACTCAGCAGCGAGGGAGGTAGTTCAACCTCTCCTTCCCTCTCAGCAAGTGGGTGGAGACCACAAGCTTGTACTATTCAAACCTGTAGGAAAGGGAGAATTTGGGGCTCTAGACTTCAATATTTGTCACTTAGTACA
>NW_010341962.1:0-201 GCF_000700745.2 Antrostomus carolinensis
TGATGACAGAAGCTGGAAAGCAGCAAGCTCTGGAGCTGAAACAAAATTGAAAGATGTGGTTTTTCTATAGAAAAATATATTTCTTCCTGAGTTTCAGCTCTATGCCATCTGGGTCATGATAAGCCAAACAGTTGATGCAATAACACTTGCTCTGCTTTAAGGGTAATTACACACACAGGAGAGGAGCACTGGGTGCACAGC
>NW_010341964.1:0-201 GCF_000700745.2 Antrostomus carolinensis
CACACACACACACACACGTACTCTCACACCCTTGCACACATGTGTGCACACACCCTGCATGCTCCCCCACCCCTGCACACACGTGTGCACACCCCTGTGTGCTCCCACTCCCTTGCACACACATGCGTGTGCTCTCACACCCCTGTGTGCTTTCTTGCCCTTGCACACACGTGTGCACACTCCTGTGTTCTCTTACACCCT
>NW_010341965.1:0-201 GCF_000700745.2 Antrostomus carolinensis
TCTTCTGCGTGTGGTTGCTCTGCAGTTAATAGCTCAGGTATCTTTTGGGATAGAAGAGGGTTTCCTGCAGCCACAGAGCAACGCCTTCCTTCTCCTAAGTGTGGTCTCTTGTGGTCCTGTGTCACTGTGTAAATGTTTCAGAAGATATTAATCTTGTGAGAAACAATACCGCCTGAAGTACGTATCTGTGAAGAGCACAAA
>NW_010341966.1:0-201 GCF_000700745.2 Antrostomus carolinensis
TCTTCTGCGTGTGGTTGCTCTGCAGTTAATACCCCAGGTATCCTTTGGGATAGAAGAGGGTTTCCTGCAACCACAGAGCAATGCCTTCCTTCTCCTAAGTGTGGTCTCTTGCTGTTCTGTGTCACTGTGTAAATGTTTCATAAGATATTAATCTCGTGAGAAACAATACTGCCTGAAGTACGTATCTGTGAAGAGCACAAA
>NW_010341967.1:0-202 GCF_000700745.2 Antrostomus carolinensis
GCCCAGCTTTGCCCCGGCCGCGTGTCCCGTGGGGAAGGAAGGAGTGTGCCAGGGCGCTGTGCCACTGTCCCGTGACGGGCACGATGGGACCCGTGTGGGACCTGTGCCCACCCTGCAAACAGCACCCAGCTCTTCCAGTGGGATAAACCCATCCCTGCTCACAGCCTTGGGCACCAAACGAATCCGACGCTTTTCATTTGAA
>NW_010341968.1:0-202 GCF_000700745.2 Antrostomus carolinensis
TTCTGCTTTCCATTAAGGTTACAGTGCTGAATAAGATTTCTTAGATACCAAAAGGAAGAATCAATTATGTATCACAAATAATTTATAATGACTTTATTAAAAGTAAAATTTAGATCTTATGTCTGAAGACCCTGCTGTCAGGATTGTTTGTAAAACAAAGAAAAATTTCCGAGTATTGATATTTGTGAACATTTAAGGTTGG
>NW_010341969.1:0-202 GCF_000700745.2 Antrostomus carolinensis
GGTTCTTCCACTGGAGACACATGCATCTCATTAAAAACTCCCATTGAGAGTTCATGCCTTTGCCTTGTCACAGGCAAACTCAGCCCAGCAGGTTTTATTCTCTCAGTGTTGTTCAGCTTTAGCATTAGGTGAAGCAGACAGCAAGGAAAGAAAGGTGGTAGTGACACCACAGAAATCAGAGTGAGCTCTGGTTTAAAACTCT
>NW_010341970.1:0-202 GCF_000700745.2 Antrostomus carolinensis
GGTGTTTCGGTGACGTTGGCGGCGTTACCGGGTTTGGGGTGGAATTGTTTGGGTGACCTCCCGGCGTGTTCCACCGTCCTCCCTCTTTACTCCAAACGTTACGTCTTCTTCTGCGTCGCCGTCTTCCTCGCCATCCTCCTCACCATCATCATCCTCTACGCTCGCCTCTACCGCGCCGTCCGCCGCTCCGCCAACCTCCGCC
>NW_010341971.1:0-202 GCF_000700745.2 Antrostomus carolinensis
TCCCCGGCGCCAAAACGGAAGGGGCCGGCTGGAAGTTGGAGAAGCCCTCCCTCAAAATGCCCAAAGCTGACATCAAAGCTCCCAAGGTAGACATCAGCCTCCCGTCCGTCGACGTCACCCTTCCAAAGGCGAGCGTTGAGCTGCAGGCGCCCGAGGCGGCCGTCGCCCTCGAAGGGGAAGCAAAAGCCCCAGAGAAGGAGGC
>NW_010341972.1:0-202 GCF_000700745.2 Antrostomus carolinensis
GGCTGCAGGGGAACTGGTCTGGTGCCTGGAGCACCTCCTCCACCGACCACGGTGTCTGCAGGGCTGTTTCTCCCGTGTTTTTCTCACCATGCAGCATTTTTGACGCTTCCCTGCACAGGCTTTCCCAGAGGCGCCGACATCTTGTCCGCGGGGCTCAGCCGTGCTGAGCGCGGGATCCATCGGGGCCGGCTGGAACCGGCTG
>NW_010341973.1:0-202 GCF_000700745.2 Antrostomus carolinensis
CGGACCCAGCGAGGGGACTCCTCAGATCCTGGATCCCCTGCTTAGTCCCATCTGGGTCGCCAGAAATGATGCCGAATTTTGCCCCAAAAGGCGAGAAATTACTGCTTAAGAGACTCAGTCAGATAAGCAGGAGGTATTTTATTACGACGTCGGAGAAATCCTAAAATGGGATTTCTGAATCCTTACAGCAAAAGCGTACCTT
>NW_010341974.1:0-202 GCF_000700745.2 Antrostomus carolinensis
GCCTTTCAGTGTTACTTTCCAGGCCAAAACCCAATGGATTCTCATACTTAGCTCTTGCTGCAGCTTTTGCAAGTCCTACCTTCCCAGCCTCACACCAAGAGTGGTAACTCACAAATACACACATCTCACGTTGTACATCTCCCCATACTATTTTCTGCAGTAGGGCATCCATGGGTGTTATGTGGAACTCATATTTTCAATG
>NW_010341976.1:0-202 GCF_000700745.2 Antrostomus carolinensis
GCAGACACACACCCACCTGTGTGAGCATCCCTGAGCGTGCCAGAGCGTGCGTGAGCGCGCACGAGGGTGCACGAGCATTCGTGGCCATTTGCAAGCGTGATGAGCGCGTGTAAGCGTGCACAAGCGTGCAGCAGCCTGCCAGGGCCATGCCAGTGCCATGTTGGGGCCATACTGGGCCATACTGGTGCCATACTGGGGCAAT
>NW_010341977.1:0-202 GCF_000700745.2 Antrostomus carolinensis
CAGGCAATTAGTGCCAATTTCACTCTTGTAGCTATATATATATATATATATAAAGGTAGGGAAAAAAAAAATTGTGAGTAGTGGTCTGACACTGGAACCTTCCTGTCCTCCTCCACCTTGGACTGCTGAAATTTTATAGAATCATATAGAATGTATTGGGTGGGAAGAGATTTTCAAAGGTCATCTAGTCCAACCCCCCTGC
>NW_010341978.1:0-202 GCF_000700745.2 Antrostomus carolinensis
GGCTCTCCCTCTCCCTGCAGGCAGCTCCTGCACAAAGGGTTGGCCTCATCTCTGCCTTCTCATCACAGCCTGCTCTGCCCCACACAGCTCAGGACTGCTGCTCAGAGGGTTACCATCCTGCCCCCCCTCCACCAAGCCATGAGGCCAAGGGGATGCATGAGCCAAACTCCCTGCCTCTGAGGTTCTGGCTTCTGTGCCTCCC
>NW_010341979.1:0-202 GCF_000700745.2 Antrostomus carolinensis
TTTTTTCCCCCCAAATCAAGTCTGTTTTGCCCATGATCATAACGAGTGAGTGAGCCATCCCTGTACTCATTCTAATCCCTGACCCTTTTGTTGTGATGCTCTTCCCACCTCACTGAGTAGGGGGAAGTGAGTGCAAGATTGCATGGTTTTACTTGTGAGTGAAACCACCACAGTTTTTGATGCCAAATGTGGAGCATGATTA
>NW_010341980.1:0-202 GCF_000700745.2 Antrostomus carolinensis
TTAGCAACAAAAGGAGGGCTAGGGAGAATCTTCATCCTTTATTGGATACAGAGGGCAACACAGTGACAAAGGCTGAGGTGCTTAATGCCTTCTTTGTCTCAGTCTTCAATAGCAATACCAGTTGTTCTCTGGCTATCCAGTCCCCTGAGCTGGAAGACAGGGGTGGGGAGCAGAACGAAGCCCCCATAATCCAAGGGGAAAT
>NW_010341981.1:0-202 GCF_000700745.2 Antrostomus carolinensis
CCGATTGTGGCACTTGTTGAATGCCCGCCAACATCCATATTTTATATCTCACATTCGCAGTCATTTACCCTTTAATGAAGGATTGGCAGAAGGAAATGATAAAGCAGATAAATTAGTATCAACTGTAGTAGTACCGAATATTTATAAACAGGCATTAGCATCTCACGAATTTTTTCATCAATCTGCCAGAGCATTAGCAAGG
>NW_010341982.1:0-202 GCF_000700745.2 Antrostomus carolinensis
CCAGCTCCGTTCCCTTCTCTGGACACACAACACAGAAGACCCAACATCTGCCCTGACATCACCCGTGGCCTCCTCAGGGCTTTGATCGTCCTTGTGCCCATCTCCACGTCCCCCTCTGCCTTTTCTGCCCCCTCCCTGACCCTCCCCTCTCTTTATTGCCCAGGTACGAGTTCGGCTCAGCTCTCTTCATCGGCTGGGGGGG
>NW_010341983.1:0-202 GCF_000700745.2 Antrostomus carolinensis
TCTGCAGCACACCCGTGGAAGCATCTCCCAATTTCATTCAACGCAGGGCTCCTTCTCAGTGTTCTCCAGCACTGTTCCCAGCTGGTGTGTCTGCAAACAGGCTCGCTTGCGGCAGAGCTGCAGCGCTTGGATGGCAAAGTGATCCCATGAGAAAAGGCATCTCCTTTCTCTGAAATGGAGAGTGGGTTGTGCCTGCCGGGTC
>NW_010341984.1:0-202 GCF_000700745.2 Antrostomus carolinensis
AAGAGGGTTTTTTTCTGATTTTCTTTTCATATATCTGCTGTGCACATTGATGTCTCAGTATTATGCAGCAACTGCAGAATATATGAAAGAGAACACAACAGAACAAACCTTAAAGCAGTCTTCTAAATAAGAAATAATGAGGCATGAGAGGAAAAGTCCTCAGACAAAAGATAATGGGAATATAAAAATTATTTTCATGGTT
>NW_010341985.1:0-202 GCF_000700745.2 Antrostomus carolinensis
TGTCTGTTTTCATGGGAAGTGGAATATGTTTCTTTGTAGAATAATAAATAAAATAATAAATAAATAAATATCCCCAAACAGAAATATTTAATATTGTAGATGTCACTACAGTACTTGCTACTTTCAGTTTGTTTGTGTTATACCCCCACTGCATTTGGGCTTGGACCTCTGCCTAAAACTAAATTTTTATTTATTTACCCCC
>NW_010341986.1:0-202 GCF_000700745.2 Antrostomus carolinensis
TCTTTCCAGTTCAGCAGCACCAGTGCTGGAGAAGAATGATTTGGAACATGGTACAAAGAAACTCAGGAACACAGGCAGCCATAAGATGTGGGAAAAGCCTATTCCTTGAACTGCAGATTGGCCTTGGTAGTGGCAGCATGCTTCAGGACATGATCAAAGAGGAACCACATCTGGCCATGGAGGCATTGTTGTGGATGAGAGA
>NW_010341987.1:0-202 GCF_000700745.2 Antrostomus carolinensis
GATGGGGATGATGGAGATGATGGAGATGGAGATGATGGAGATGGACACACACACTCTGTATTTGGTGGGTTTTTGATGTTCTTTTTCCCTTTTTTTTATCTCATTCTTTTCTCTCCATTTTGTTTCCTTTGTTGTGTTTCTTGGTTGATCTCAAGATGTTTCCTCAGGAATCGGAGGAACCTCCCAAAATACCAAAAATAAA
>NW_010341988.1:0-202 GCF_000700745.2 Antrostomus carolinensis
TTCCAATTGAGGCAATTCTGTGATTCTTTGATTCTGTAATTACTGAAAAATCAAAGTTGTTGGAAGGAGATGAGCAGAATGCAACCAGGAGCTGGCTTACCAATGCTATATGTTGCCATTATGTCATATGTTATCCCTGGCATATGCTAATCATTGAAGGAAAACAATTAGTGTATGTCTCAGAATACAGTAATGATCTAAA
>NW_010341989.1:0-202 GCF_000700745.2 Antrostomus carolinensis
TGGGTGGCACGGACCATGTCGATGACCATCTTGCGCAGGGCGCGGCGCTGGCGCTGGCCCAGGCTCTGGAAGATGTCACAGTTGGGTTCCTGCAGCAGCTTGAAGCCCACGGCCAAGTGGTGATTCTCCAGCACCGACTCGTCGTTGTAGAGCAGAGCCAGCTCCGAGTCTGGGACACGCCAGGACACGCCACGGGGACACG
>NW_010341990.1:0-202 GCF_000700745.2 Antrostomus carolinensis
AGCTGTGCACAGTGCCCATGGGGGGACCCTTCCCTGGGCTCATGGGGTGCTGCTGCAGCCTGTCCCCATGGCCAACGCTCTCTCCGAGCCCGGCTGGGCTCTGGCTGCTCCTCCAGACACCCCCAGCTCCCATCTGGGCTCCCCATCGTGCTCTCCCCCCACCACAATTCCCATTCTGTGGAGGAAACACGGAGTTTGTCTC
>NW_010341991.1:0-202 GCF_000700745.2 Antrostomus carolinensis
GAGGTGATCCTCCCTTTCTACTCAGCTCTCGTGAGACCCCACCTGCAGCAATGAGTCCAGCTCTGGTGTCCCCAGTACAAGGGAGATGTGGACCTGTTAGGGCAGGTCCACAGGAGGGCCAAGAAAATGGTCCAAGGGCTGGAACACTTCTGCTATAAGAAAGGCTGAGAGAGTTGGGGTTGTCGGCCTGGAGAAGAGAAGG
>NW_010341992.1:0-202 GCF_000700745.2 Antrostomus carolinensis
AATATTACTAAAGGTGCAATGACTTGTAACTGGGCAGTGTAATGCAGCCAAAGATATTTACTACAAGCACATTTTTATATTTAAATTTTCCAAATCCCAATCAGTTTCTAGACGACAGCTTTAACTGTAATACACTTAAATGACAATATTTTTAAAATACTAATTAGAAAATTGTAAAAAAAAGTAGAGAGATGTTAATGCA
>NW_010341993.1:0-202 GCF_000700745.2 Antrostomus carolinensis
GCTTTGAGGTCCCTCCCAGCCCAGGCCAGTCAATGGTTCCCTGCTCTGTTGGAAGCTGTTTTACCCCCGGCCACGGTGAGGAGCCCCACGCGTGTTCATCCCACCCGGGGCAGCAGCTCTGCCTGCTGTGGGCAGGGGTGAGAGCGGGGTGTGGGCTGCGGCCCCCCGCCCTGCGTGCTGGGGGTGAGACTTGGTGTGAGGG
>NW_010341995.1:0-202 GCF_000700745.2 Antrostomus carolinensis
TTTTTTTCTGGCTTGTTTCTTTTCCACACACACGTCGCCCTCTTCTTCAGTATCTCTAACTGCCTGATAACTAGTGACCTTTATTAATGCCATTCCTCTCAAAAAACGCGTTCTGCGCCGCTCACCGGGCAGCTTAGATTGATGGTTCTGCGTGACCCTGTGCAGAATTCGCATTTTCCACGAAGTCTGCCGTGAAGTTTCA
>NW_010341996.1:0-202 GCF_000700745.2 Antrostomus carolinensis
CACATTCTTATTGGCCTCCCACCCCATTTTCAGCTTTCAGACCCATTTGGCCTCACAACCCTCCTCAGGCTCTATATTCTCCTAGGCCTTCCACCATTTTTCTGCCTACACTATGAATGCGGCCTCCCACCCCTCCTCAGTCTCCACTTTTTCCTTGGCCTCCCACCACTCTTTCGGCCTCTACTTTGTCCTTCAGACTTTC
>NW_010341997.1:0-202 GCF_000700745.2 Antrostomus carolinensis
CACCCCAATGCCCCCCCTCCAAAACACCAACCTTTAGGCCCTTGAACTTTAACATCCAGTGGGGCCACCCCAGCTTTACTGGTGTCCACGGTGAAGGTTTGGGGGACGTTGGCTCGTACGACCCCCGGCGTCAAACCGGGACCAGAACATTTCACCTTGGACGAGTCCACCACGTCCGTCACCGGCACCTTGAAGGGACTCC
>NW_010341999.1:0-202 GCF_000700745.2 Antrostomus carolinensis
GGGGGTGATCCCTCTTCTTCAGGGGTGATCTCTCTTTTTTTGGTGGGTGATCCCTCTTTTTTGGGGGGTTATCCCTCATTTTTGAGAGGGTGATCCCCTTTTTTGGGGGTTCATCCCTCTTTTTTTGGGGGTTCATCCCTCTTTTTTGGGTGTCATCCCTCTTTTTTGGGGGGGTTGATCCCCTGTTTTTTTAAAGGGGGTG
>NW_010342000.1:0-202 GCF_000700745.2 Antrostomus carolinensis
CTATTTTCTATTTATTTTATATTTCCTATTAATATTTATATATTGATATTGATGTTTCTTATACACTATATATTATAAAATATATAATTTATACGTCCTAATCATATTATCAGAACAATAATAATTTAATATTATAAGGATAAAAGTCTAAATTGCACAATATCTCTAATTTTGGTGTGAAAAAGCTTTATTTTGAATTAAA
>NW_010342001.1:0-202 GCF_000700745.2 Antrostomus carolinensis
CCTCCGCGGCCGGGGGTTTGAGGGGAGCCGGCAGGACCTCCCCGAGCTGGAGCTCCGTGCAGAAGGCAACTCACCCCTCTAGATGGCCCCAGCGGATCGGGAAGCGTGCGGGGAGGGCAGGCACCCAGCCCAGCAAGGAGGTCCTCACCTCTCCTCCGCTCCCCAGTCCGTGACATCAACCTCTCGCTGTGGCGGCAGCCGG
>NW_010342002.1:0-202 GCF_000700745.2 Antrostomus carolinensis
CCCTGGAGGGAACTGGGAGAATTGGGAGCTGGGCACTGAAGTGAACTGGGAGGACTGGGCAGAACTGGGAGCTGCAGACTGTGGGCAACTGGGAGAACTGGGAGCTGCACACAGAGGTGAACTGGGAGAACTGGGTAGAGCTGGGACCTGGACATTGGGACCCCACAAGGCAGGACCCCCCCAAACCCTCTCTGCCCCCCCC
>NW_010342003.1:0-202 GCF_000700745.2 Antrostomus carolinensis
GAGAGAGGAGGTTGGGGAGAGAAGTGAGTGGGTGGATTTTGGAAGGGGCAGAAGGGAGAGGATGGGATGGGTGTCTTGAGAAACATTGTGAATGGCAGTAGAGGCAAGAAAAATGGATGGTAACTGAAGCGATGTGAAAGAGTTTGAACATCTGTGATTTCAATATTTCACTTTTCCTTGGATTGAGAGGGAAAAGAAAATA
>NW_010342004.1:0-202 GCF_000700745.2 Antrostomus carolinensis
GAGAGAGGAGGTTGGGGAGAGAAGTGAGTGGCTGGATTTTGGAAGGGGCAGAAGGGACAGGAAGGGATAGGTGTCTTGAGGAACATTGTGAATGGCAGTAGAGGCAAGAAAGGGGGATGGTAACCGAAGTGATGTGAAAGAGCTTGAACATCTGTGATTTCAATATTTCATTTTTCCTTGGATTGAGAGGGAAAAGAAAATA
>NW_010342005.1:0-202 GCF_000700745.2 Antrostomus carolinensis
CCTGAGATGACACCAGCAGGCTGTGGCAGTGGCAGGACCAGGACTTCGGTCTCCCAAACCTCAGCCCAGTGCCAATAATAATAATAAATTAAATTGTTCTTCCAATCTACATGAGGATCCAATTGCAGTAACAGAACCTTAGATGACAGCTCATTAATCAACATTAATTTGCACCTGACAGATCTTCTCTTGTGACTTCATT
>NW_010342006.1:0-202 GCF_000700745.2 Antrostomus carolinensis
GTTTCTGAGGAGAAGGGAGATGTTTCTGAGGGGAAAGTGGTGGTTTCTCAGGGGAAAGTGGCTGTTTCTGAAGGGAAGAAGGTTATTTCTGAAGGAGAATGGGGCTGTTGCTGGGGGAAGCACAGCCGCCCCAGGACTGCCAGCTCCCCATGGGCACCAGCATCTTCCCAGCACTACCCAGGGGTCCCCAGGAGGTGACAGG
>NW_010342007.1:0-202 GCF_000700745.2 Antrostomus carolinensis
CTCCGAGCGGGGCCGTGCCGGGCTGCGGGGCCGCGCTGAGGGAGGGAGCAGCCCCGCAACCCCCATCACCAACCCCGGACTCGCTGATTTTTATTATTTCTGGGTGTCCCCCCCCGTCACACACCCCCGGCTCCGTCCGGGCGATGTTCACCCCTGGGGATGCCCGTTCCGGGCGGTGACCGGGGCTCCACCTCCCCCCGTC
>NW_010342008.1:0-202 GCF_000700745.2 Antrostomus carolinensis
GGCTAAAAACGTTAACTTAGATAACTCTGCAGAACTTTATCTGTCCTGCTATATCCCTGTCAGTGTCATTTGTTAGTAACTCGCTATTTATTCTATATATTTAAGAGCAGTCATTTCACTCAGCTCTAACACAGCGCCAAGTCTAATAAATGCAACTGAATATGTATTATTGTCTGTAAAAAATTCTGTACAGTTAGAAGCT
>NW_010342009.1:0-202 GCF_000700745.2 Antrostomus carolinensis
CCAATGAAACATCAGTGTTTTACTATCACCTTTTTCAGATCTAGCCATATACCTTTATGTTCCTGAAGCTGAAATAACTCTCTTCAGAGCAGCTTTGTAAATCTCTGAGCCATTTCCACCTTGAAAGGGCAAAAAGGAGGGTTCTTGTTGGGAGCACTGTAACAGTTGAGAGAAGGGGCAGGTGGGACTGAACTGGAGCTGC
>NW_010342011.1:0-202 GCF_000700745.2 Antrostomus carolinensis
CCAAACCATTGTGTGATTCTATGATTCTATGAACACAAAATGCAGAGCACACTCGTGGAGTACGAAAGGGAAACCTGGGAAAAGCTACGGTCCAATCTCAGAAGAGATGTGGATTTAAAATATGGACCAGGTTATGCTGTGAACTATGTTTTACATTTTATTTTGCTTATTTTTTTCCCTCTTGAACCCAAAGACTGTCACA
>NW_010342012.1:0-202 GCF_000700745.2 Antrostomus carolinensis
GTCTCAGCTGCAGCAAAGATTAATGTTTCCTTTAAATTAACAAGATTTATTTTTAACCCCTCCACTAAAACTATTCCTTTCTCAAATCTGAAAAGGAAACCATGTCCAGGGTTTGTCTGTCTTTCATGTAATGAAATGGCTGCAGTTAAGAGAGGCATGATGATCACACTTTTATCAAAGAACTGATACGTGCACTTCCTTA
>NW_010342013.1:0-202 GCF_000700745.2 Antrostomus carolinensis
CCCTTTCTAATTCACTCTCTGCTTTTCTTTTATGACTGAGTGGCTGTGTCATTGAGGACCCCCACTCTCTGTGTATTTAGTCAAAATAAAGGGCTTTCCAGTGATTTGTTTTGTTTTGTTTTGTTTTGCTTTTTAGTCTGAAATCCTCCCTCCAAGGCTCTTTTGGAGCTTCAGGCACAGTTCCTCTGTTCATAGGTGAAAG
>NW_010342014.1:0-202 GCF_000700745.2 Antrostomus carolinensis
GACTAAGAGGGTGACAAGTTACTAAAAAGGGGACAAGTTACTAAAAAGCAGTTCGGTAATTGGCATGATTTCAGTAACGCCTTCCAGAGAGGGGACGGGGGGCTGTAGATTTCTGGACGATGCCAGCAGGGGGCGCTGTCCCCTCACGGACTACGTCTAGGAGGAGAAAAGGTCCCCGAATAGTGACGCTTTGTTCTCTCCT
>NW_010342015.1:0-202 GCF_000700745.2 Antrostomus carolinensis
GACTATGGACTTTTGTATCCTCTACCTTACCTCTGCCAATGGAGCTTGTCCTGCAGTTGATACATGAGGATTGACCTGTTTGATTGCTTTCACAAATACATGCTCACTGAGGAAGCTACAGAAGCCAGGAAGGTGACAGCCTTCTCTCTCCATCCTTACTATTACATCCCATAATGCCACCATAGCATGATTAAACCTTGAG
>NW_010342017.1:0-202 GCF_000700745.2 Antrostomus carolinensis
TTTTTATGGTTTTTATCATTTTTATCTGTTTTTTTATCATTTTTTATAGTTTTTATCTGTTTTTTTTATCATTTTTTATCTGGATTTTTTATCAGTTTTTAACTGTTTTTTTATCTGTTTTTAATAGTTTTTATCTTTTTTTATATTTTTATCGGTTTTTTATAGTTTTTTATTTGGTTTTTATCAGTTTTTATCAGTTTTT
>NW_010342018.1:0-202 GCF_000700745.2 Antrostomus carolinensis
AACACACATCTGGAGACCCACAGGACCCCCCTCCTCCCCGGTGTCCCCTCACTGGAGCAGGGAGGTGGGGAGCAGCCAGAACAGGACGGGACGAGGCGGGTAGGGACGAAGGGCACTCGGGGAGCCCCAGACTGGAGCCTTCAGACACTGGGATGGCCGAGGGGAGGCAGGTCACAGAATCACAGAACCACAGAATGTCAGG
>NW_010342019.1:0-202 GCF_000700745.2 Antrostomus carolinensis
AATTTTGAGGAAGTCCTGCTTTCCTCTCTGGACTGCCGGCTGTAGTGCTGGAGTCTGGAAGGAGGAAACCTACATGGAGAACCAATGCTTATGGGTGGTGAAATGGCAGCATGCAGCAGGCTGAGCAGTGCTGGTCAGAATGATCTGTGTGAGGGACTCAGATGTGCTGTTCTTTGGGAAAAAGAGAGGAGAGGAGAGGAGA
>NW_010342020.1:0-202 GCF_000700745.2 Antrostomus carolinensis
CCGGCGGGGACGGCCGGTTCTGCGCTGCTCCGGCGAACCGTGCTGGGAAAACGGGGGGGAAACTGCCGTCCCCATCCATTTTTTCTCGGCGGGTGAAAGGTTTCCTCTCTGTGTCATGGGAAAAAGATGCGAATATGCAAACGTTGTCTGGCATTGTCCCAGCTCAGGGTGAAAAGTTAAAGCATAAAAGCGGCGGGGGGAA
>NW_010342021.1:0-202 GCF_000700745.2 Antrostomus carolinensis
GGATTTGGGGGTTATTTTTGGGGGGGGTCTCACCCTTGTGTGCGCTGTAGCCGGGGGGGCGGAAGCAGAGGCGCAGCCGCCCGTCGGCCGCCATCCTGAGGATGCTGTTGGCCGCTCGATAGACGTCGTTCCGCGCCGCCCGCGCCGTCTTGTACCCCCGCTTCTCTGCCCAGGCTGCACCACAGCACCCCAAAACTCACCA
>NW_010342022.1:0-202 GCF_000700745.2 Antrostomus carolinensis
CCAGAACCAACCACCCAACCCCAACATCTCCTGACCCACCACCCTCCAGAGAAGGTCTGCTCAAGCCTATATGGACGTGAAGCTCATGGTTGGGTGGTGGTGGTCACCCATGGAGGTAGAACCATGATCTAAACATGGGTTTTATTGTCAACACAACCATGGGGACAAGATTTATGGGGGGGGGAGGGGAGGGGACATGTGA
>NW_010342023.1:0-202 GCF_000700745.2 Antrostomus carolinensis
AGCTTCTGAAGCTGTGAATGGAGAGACAAGCTTTAGAGCTGGGGACAGCATCAGAGCTTGGGACATCCGAGCTGGTGTCCTTTAAAAGGCTAAGGAATAAAACTTGATGATCCCCATGGGCCCATTCCAATTTGAGATAGTCTATGATAAAACTGCCTCCATCATTCCTAACTCACCTTTAACACTTGTATCCAGCTTCCCC
>NW_010342024.1:0-202 GCF_000700745.2 Antrostomus carolinensis
ATTGTAAGATAAGGGGTCATTTAATCTAAAGAGGTAAAATGTGGCAGTATGTTCTCCCCGTTGGCTGTTCATTTCAGAAATGCTTTGTTATGGCATCATCCATTTCAGTAGATGAGACAGGAAGGATGTGTGTCTGCAGTTCATTGCAAGCTGGGCTCATCTTTGCTTTCCCTTCCAGAGAAAGAAGGAGGCTTCAGCCACA
>NW_010342025.1:0-202 GCF_000700745.2 Antrostomus carolinensis
CCTCGCTGGAGAAGACGGTGGAGAAATGTCTGATCCTGCTCAAGGCCCGGGCCAGCCGCCTGGTCCTGCAGCTCCACTGCAAGTACGGTCAGTGCCAGCGGGGACACGGGGACAGGGACAGGCTGGGGCTGTGCCAACCTCATGGAGTTCAATGAGGCTGAGGGCAAGGTCCTGCTTCCAGGTTGGGACAATCCAGGCTGGG
>NW_010342026.1:0-202 GCF_000700745.2 Antrostomus carolinensis
AACCAGTGAGAGGACAAGAGGAAATGGCATCTAGTTGCACCAGAGGAGGGTTAGATTGGATCCGAGGAAGAATTTATTCACTGAAAGAGTTGTCAGGTACTGGAACAGGCTGCCTGGGAAAGTGGTGGAGTCCGAATCCCTAGGGGTGTTCAAAAAATATCTATACATGGTGCTTTAGGGCATGGTTTAATGGGCATGGTGG
>NW_010342027.1:0-202 GCF_000700745.2 Antrostomus carolinensis
AGCCTCTTTGGGTGATGTAGGGAAGCTCAGGTTTGTTTTTCCTGGCTCTGTTTTGTTGTTTTTTGTTTGTCTGGTGATTACTGGGCTGTTAGCTGGAGCTGTTACAGATGCCATATCTGCCTGCTTCTGCTCAGGTAAGGTGAGTACTCAATTTTGGGGTGGGTATGGCTCCTGCCTGAGCTGTTGTCACCCTCTGCTCCTG
>NW_010342028.1:0-202 GCF_000700745.2 Antrostomus carolinensis
GGGAACACCCCGGGGACGTGGCGCTGCTCCTGTGACATCCCAGCAGCAGCTCACCCAGAAACCGCCTGGAAGGTTCTCCTGGGTCACAAAGGAGCACAAAGAACCCTCCCAGGGCACAGCCCATGGCCCAAAGGGTGCAAGAGGAACTCGGGAAATGCAGCAAACAAGGACACCCCATAGCCCAGCCTGAACACTGAGGAGG
>NW_010342029.1:0-202 GCF_000700745.2 Antrostomus carolinensis
ATTTAGTTTTGAAATATTGAAATGACTGCATTTATGTATAAAAATTAAGAGGAAACTTTGAAAAAACTATTAAATTGGGAATTTTAAAATAATAGACAAGGAAAAAAATCCTTAAACAACTTAATTTTAAAAAGCAGCGTTCTGTTTCTCCACATGAAGATATCTACCAGTTCCTCCTTTTCTGTTCTTTCTCTTCCACCTC
>NW_010342031.1:0-202 GCF_000700745.2 Antrostomus carolinensis
GGTGGCTCCCAGCCGGCAGCAGCACACACTCACCCGGACCTCCCCGAGGAGGCAGGAGAAGGGCGTCTCCTGCAAGCTGGGCTGGTGGCAGGACACGAGCAGGGAGAGGTCTCGCAGGCTGCAGTCCTGCAGCTCCAGCTCGTAGCACCTGAGAGCAAAGAGGCAGAGCAGGCACCGTGCCGGGGGGGCCCCCACTCACCCA
>NW_010342032.1:0-202 GCF_000700745.2 Antrostomus carolinensis
AAAAGAAGAGTGGGGGGAATGTGGCCCAGTGCCGGAGTTCAGTGCTGTATACTTTAACAGTGAACTGAAGTAGATGCATTTTGACATCAAAGGTGGTCTCCATGTAACTGAATGCTGTTGTCATCACTGCAGTTCAAAGTCATCACTGTAGGTTCCTTTTATGGTCTGTGGAGAGAAGTGGAGAATAGTTCATCATCTGGCT
>NW_010342033.1:0-202 GCF_000700745.2 Antrostomus carolinensis
AGCCGTGCCCGGTGCTCTCAGGCTGCCGTTGCTTGGCGGGACAAACGCCAGGAGCTGATACGAGCACTGTGGAAGAGGAGAGTGAAGGGAGCTCATTAGTGCCGAAGGGGAGTGAGGGGGGTCCCGCTCGGCAGAGCAGCCAAGGGAGGCAGGGGAAGATGCCCAGGGGCTGGAGCAGCTCCCGCTGGGGGCCCTCCCGGGG
>NW_010342034.1:0-202 GCF_000700745.2 Antrostomus carolinensis
CAGGGTCCCCTCTGGAACCTGGCTGGGGTCTGCAGCCAGGGTCCGATCCTGCTCGGAGCTGTGGGCAGGTTGTCAGCGGTGTCACTGTCCCTGTGCTCACCCCAGTGCCTGGCCAGGCTGCAAGAAGCGGAGCTGCCATGGGATCAGCCACGGACAGACAAACCAGTGGCATGAGGATGGAGCCCAAGGCAGGCAGGGCGGG
>NW_010342035.1:0-202 GCF_000700745.2 Antrostomus carolinensis
GGTAAGGTTTAGGTTTAGGATTAGGTTCAGGAGAGGTTTAGGTTTGGTTTTGGGCTAGAGTAAATTGTTATTGTTATTTTTACATTTGGATTAGGGTTTAGGATTAGTATTTGGGTTAGGATTATGGTTAGGTCTCTGATGAGGGTAGCTAGTGTTAGAATTAGGGTTAGGTTAGGGTTAAGGTTAGTTTTAAGGTTTGAGT
>NW_010342036.1:0-202 GCF_000700745.2 Antrostomus carolinensis
GTTTCGGGGCTGTGCCCGGCCATGTCCCAGCACACCAGTGCCTGGCAGCCAGGCTGCAGGGCAGGGCAGGTTTGGGGGGTGGTGGGGTGGCAGCGGGGCTCTGCGGCTCCTCCACAGCAGGATGGGCACTTCACTCAGGCTCTTCCCTGGCCGCTCTCTCCCAGACCCACCTGCGAAGCCCTTCAACCTCAGCTGCGTCCTG
>NW_010342037.1:0-202 GCF_000700745.2 Antrostomus carolinensis
TTAGTTTCTTGTTCCTCAAGGGGCTTAGCAGGAGCTAAGTGCCTGACAGTTGCTGACCTTAGGCCATTTTCAGTCAAGCAGGATGCAGAGACATTTTGGATCAAGAGGTGTCTAATGGCTGTAAAACCTTCCAAGGAATGAACTGGGATAATATTTTTGGGGTGGGATACATTTATTTGGATCTAGATTTTCCTTCAGGGGA
>NW_010342038.1:0-202 GCF_000700745.2 Antrostomus carolinensis
TTAGTTTCTTGTTCCTCAAGGGGCTTAGCAGAAGCTAAGTGCCTGACAGCTGCTGACCTTAGGCCATTTTCAGTCAAGAAGGATGCAGAGACATTTTGGATCAGGAGGTGTCTAATGGCTGTAAAACCTTCAAAGGAATGAACTGGGATAATATTTTTTGGGTGGGACACTTTTATTTGGATCTAGATTTTCCTTCAGGGGA
>NW_010342039.1:0-202 GCF_000700745.2 Antrostomus carolinensis
CACCTGAGGGGATCCTTGTCAGGGAGTACATGGCACACGCTTAAAAATATTGGCACCAAGGTGTTGAGAAACCTTCCCTACAAAGAGAGGCCATTCAGAAGTAACCCCGACGTGGCACCGCACTGCTAACGCACAGGAACAGCCTCAGGACCCGGGGAGACAACCGGGCAGCCGGGCTCAGGCTGCTTGGGGCCTGAGGCCC
>NW_010342040.1:0-202 GCF_000700745.2 Antrostomus carolinensis
GGCGCGGGGGGTCCCCCCCCCCCCATTTCCCCCCCCTCCCCCAGTCGGCGGCGGTGGCGGCGGTTGAGCTTCGTTAACGAGGTGGGGGGGGAGGGGGTGACACGCCAATTCGTTAACGAGAACCGGTGATGATTGGAAGAAATAATTAATTATAATAATTGGAAAAAGCCCATAAATGTCCCCAAAAGCGTGAGGAGGAGAA
>NW_010342041.1:0-202 GCF_000700745.2 Antrostomus carolinensis
GACTGAGTGAGAGCTTGTGTAGAGAGCACGTTACCCATCTTGCTTTCAGCTGCCATTCCCCTGCTTCTTTGTGTTTTGGTAGCAGGTCTTCCTTTGTCTGACACATGCAAATACAACAGTGCTGTTAAGAGGCAAATTCCATCTGGGCTGGCACAAGAGGACAGCACTGCAGTTCAGCTGCCCACCAGGGTTTCCTGGTCCA
>NW_010342042.1:0-202 GCF_000700745.2 Antrostomus carolinensis
CAACTTAAAGCGTAAACACACACAGACATACACCAATAAATACCGTGACAGCAACAACCACAAACGGAGAAACCTAAGTCACAACTTTCCGAAGGAAAACAAACCCGACCAACACATCCGGAAGGCGAAACTGTCGGTGATGATGCTACGTTTGGGTCTCTTTTCATTACTTTCTGGTTTTCTTTCTTTTTCCCTGACTTGA
>NW_010342044.1:0-202 GCF_000700745.2 Antrostomus carolinensis
ACAGAAGATCAGAGTTTGGAGGGGAAAAAAAACCAGCAAGGAATTCATTCTGCTGGCCAGAAGAGTACCACAGAAAGAGGGGAAACACCAGAATAACTGCACCATGTTCAGATTCATTGGCTCGTAGGTGAAAATGATCATGTTCATTCCTTCCTCACCGCAGTGTCTGGTGCAAAGTCTGCAGCCCAGATGTGGAAGAGCC
>NW_010342045.1:0-202 GCF_000700745.2 Antrostomus carolinensis
CCTCCCTCATAGGTAGCCATTTCATGTGGGGAAGCTAAAAAGGGTAGGCCAAACATCATTTCATAAGGGGAGACTCCAAGGTCCACCCTTGGCTGCGTTCGGATTCTAAGTAATGCTAAGGGAAGGCATTTAACCCATGAGAGTTGAGTTTCCACCATCAATTTAGTTAACGCTTGTTTTAAAGTTTGGTTCATTCGCTCAA
>NW_010342046.1:0-202 GCF_000700745.2 Antrostomus carolinensis
ACAAGGATGTCACATGTGGGATGGTGTCAAAGTCCAGGTAGATGACATCAGGATTGATGATGTTGGGAAGAGCCGTTGGCGTTGGGTGAATCTCACCGGGCTGGTTTGACGAGCTTGGGAAAATTCTTCTGCGTGGGTTGAGACGCAGGAGAACCTGATGGTTGAGATGATTGAAATGGTGAAGGTTTGATGGATTTTTTTT
>NW_010342047.1:0-202 GCF_000700745.2 Antrostomus carolinensis
GGACCAGGATTGACCCAGGTGAAGAACACCAATATTAAAAGCTCCATTTCTCCACATCAAATGGCTGCGTAAACAAATCGGATACAGAAATAAGTTGTATATTTAGATATTTAGCAAAGATCTTCAGTGTTTTCCAACACAGTAGTGACAACCGCAAGCACTCACATTAATTCTTGTCAGAGTCTTGCGTAGGTATGATTTG
>NW_010342048.1:0-202 GCF_000700745.2 Antrostomus carolinensis
GGACCAGGATTGACCCAGGTGAAGAACACCACTATTAAAAGCTCTATTTCTCCACATCAAATGGCTGGGTAAACAAATTGGATATGGAAATAAGTTGTACATTTAGATATTGAGCAAAGATCTTCAGTGTTATCCAACACAGTAGTGACAACCACAAGCACTCACATTAACTCTTGTCAGAGTCTTGCGTAGGTATGATTTG
>NW_010342049.1:0-202 GCF_000700745.2 Antrostomus carolinensis
GGCTTTTGTTGCACTCTGAATTTTCCCCCTTCTCTCTAGTTCTGAACTGGATCTTTATGCAAAGCAGTGAAATTCCTATGAGCACCACATTAACCTTCAAGATTAGGCTTCAGTTTTGCATCCCCCTTCTTCTGGCCCCTCAAGAGGAAGGAGTATTACCAAAAGCGGTTGCTGTTTATCATCTCATTACTTTTTTGTATAA
>NW_010342050.1:0-202 GCF_000700745.2 Antrostomus carolinensis
CCCTTGTACTTGGAAATGGCTTCTTGTCATCTTCACAAGCATTCCCCAAAAACCACCCACACCCCAAGTCTCCAAGTTATTATTGTCTATTAGTTATTTATCTATTATTATTATTATATCTATTAGTGGCCTTTTTGCAACTGGAATCGAAGGGGTTTCTGTAGCCTCAGGCCACCTGAGGGGGTTTTGTCCCCTGGGTGTC
>NW_010342051.1:0-202 GCF_000700745.2 Antrostomus carolinensis
AAAAAAAAAATCTTCTGGAGTCAAAATTAGGAGAATTTATGCATGATCAAATATTGTTCCTTTTCCCTCTGGAGGATGGATATTTCAAAGCAGTTTCTGGTGGAATTTTCTGCATGTTCTGTGTAATATGACCTCAGTTTTATTTGGAGTTGAAATCAGTATTAGTTTCAATTCTCACATTTGCTTTATTTGTTTAAAAAAA
>NW_010342052.1:0-202 GCF_000700745.2 Antrostomus carolinensis
CACATGTGACCCCTAACGGTCCGAGATGAAAGTGGTTTCGCTCTTTATAAACCACCCCTCCCAAATAGCTCCGATCGACTCCAAAAAACTCCGTTGAACTTATTACCCATGCGACCCGATAATGGCTACTCGATCCGACATGACTGTACGACCTCTTCCTGAATGGTCTACGCACATCCACGTAAATGCTATAGAGACTGAT
>NW_010342053.1:0-202 GCF_000700745.2 Antrostomus carolinensis
GCCCCATAACCGCTCTCCCTGCCCCACAGCCACACTCGGCCCCGGCCATGGCGGCGGTGGGCTCCTCGGGGGGCAGCGGCCGCCCCCCATCTCCGGGGGACCCCTGGGACGTGTCACTGTCCCCCCTGCAGCTCCTGCTCCAGCGGGCGGCGGCCGTCCAGGAGGAGCTGGCCCAGGTGAGAGCCCCACGGGCCCCATGGCC
>NW_010342054.1:0-202 GCF_000700745.2 Antrostomus carolinensis
GGTGAGGGTCCCCTCGGGGGTCAGAGCCCTCTCTGGGGCTGAGGTTGTGTTTCCCCACATGGCTTTAACATCACCCTGAGCCGCAGTGTGGGTCTGTGTGTGAGTGATGGGTTCTGGGGACCAGCAGTGGTGGGATGAGGGGAACCCCAAACTGGGGGGGCTCTGCAGGACTGGGCAGGGGCTCTGCTGCCCCATTACCCCC
>NW_010342055.1:0-202 GCF_000700745.2 Antrostomus carolinensis
TCTTCCTCTTCCTCTTCTTCCTCTTCCTCCTTCTTCTTCTTCTTCCTCTTTCTTCTTCCTCATCTTCTTCCTCTCTCTTCTTCTTCTTCCTCTTCCTTCTTCTTCCTCTCTCTTCCTCTTCCTTCTTCCTCCTTCTTCCTCTTCTTCCTCTTTGTTCTTCCTCTTTCTTCTTCTTCTTCCTCCCTCTTCTTCCTCCCTCTTC
>NW_010342056.1:0-202 GCF_000700745.2 Antrostomus carolinensis
TGCCTGAAACAGGCACAATTGTGCAAAAAATAGGCCCAACAAGGCCAAAAGCTCCCCAAAAACTCTGAAAAAGGCAAAAACTGTCCAAAAAATAGTTCACAAACGGGAAGAGGGCCAACAATTTGTCGGGAAGAGGCAGAAATGTCCCAACAGAAGTCCAAAAAAAGCAAAAACGTCCCCCAAATACTCCACAAATGGCTAC
>NW_010342057.1:0-202 GCF_000700745.2 Antrostomus carolinensis
GAGGTGGGTGTCCCCCAGCCCCTGTCCCACTCATCCAGCTCTGCAGCAATACTTGGGTGGGTGCGAGATGAGACCCAGCTCTGCTCTGCACCTGACATGATGTCTGGAGCATCCATCCAGACCTGGGCTTGGGGACACCCAAGAGAGCTGGGTGAGAGACCCAAAGGGCTGGGAGGGCTTCCAGCTCCTCTACTCACCTCCA
>NW_010342058.1:0-202 GCF_000700745.2 Antrostomus carolinensis
TTTTTTTTTGACTCATCATCAGTTTTAGTTGCACTAGAACTCACTTTCCTAGATGCATGCAGATGATAGACATACATATCTACATATATTTTCTCTAGTCTAAGTGCAGTCAAGATTCCCTCACCCTATATGTCCCGAGTTGAATATTTTGGCATAAAAAGCACAGCAAGTACTGTCCTTGCGAACTCGTTGCAAAAAAGGA
>NW_010342060.1:0-202 GCF_000700745.2 Antrostomus carolinensis
ATGCACAGGGGATCGCTCCACCTATCGTGCACATCCACTCGTCTGCCTACAATAGCTTTGTACTATCAAAACATACATATTCATTACTTTGCCAAGAAATTATTCACATATTCCTTACATTCCAAGAACTCATTAATATATGTAAATAGCCTTTTTTGCTGTGCACTGAAGTCTTCTCCAGTCTCTTTGGGGGTCCTCTGGT
>NW_010342061.1:0-202 GCF_000700745.2 Antrostomus carolinensis
CCAGTTTGAGGCAAGGCCCCTCAGAGGGGTGTCACTGGGGAGGGGAAGGCTGGTGTCACGGGGAGGACGGGGTGGAGAGTGACTCTCATTTGTTCTTGGCTAGGACACGGTACAGCGTGAACCCTACCAGAGCTGTCACCGCGGCCCCCAGGGCCACCCGCAGCCAGAAGGATGCGGCTCCCAGCTCCACGGTGTTCAGGTG
>NW_010342062.1:0-202 GCF_000700745.2 Antrostomus carolinensis
TCCATTCCCCTGGGAGCTGGAAGGCCACTCTCTTTCTGTGGCAGGGGGTCCTCCAGTAGTTCCAGATGTGCTTCTCTTCTGTGCCAGCGGTGTTGTGCATGTTGAGGTACTTGCCCTCTTAGTTTTAGTCAGCACAACTACACCTTCACGAGTAAACAAAACAGGGCCAGCTCATGGGCTCCAACACTGGCATACATTGAGC
>NW_010342064.1:0-202 GCF_000700745.2 Antrostomus carolinensis
TTATGGAATCAGTTGATATGGAAATACTACTGTATGGAGGCACAAGATGTTTTCACTATAGAAGTTTAGAAAGCCACAAAATCAAGAGCTGAGAGAAGCAGCTGTTTTGTTGTTGTGTTTTTATTTTCAATAATAAAAAAAATAAATTAAAAGTTACTGTTTTGGAAATAATAATTTTCTTTTTTTCCTTTGTTTATAGTTT
>NW_010342065.1:0-202 GCF_000700745.2 Antrostomus carolinensis
CAGGGAATCATAGAATCATTTGGGCTGGAAAAGACCTTTCAGATCATGTTCAAAGCCAGCTTATACACATAAAATAGGACAGCTAAGTGTTTTGCTGCTGTTTGTTCACCTTCAGAGCTGACCAATGGATTTCTAACCATGTTAGAAAGTACTCACATGACCGAGTGTGTTCAAGAGAAAGCATGTAATTGGCGAGAGGAGG
>NW_010342066.1:0-202 GCF_000700745.2 Antrostomus carolinensis
TTTCTGCCCAGCCTGTGTTTGTGCTTGGGGTCCCTCTGTCCTCAGAGACCTCTCCTGTGGCCAGGACTGAGGAATGCAGTGCTCTGTGGGGTTCAGTCCCACCATGGGTGGTGGGAGGGTGAAGAGGGGTGCGTGCAAGTGAGCATGCCAGGCTCATGGAAGGGAGGAGCTGGCAGAGCCCACCCTGACATCCCTTTCCCCA
>NW_010342067.1:0-202 GCF_000700745.2 Antrostomus carolinensis
CAAAGGAAGGGAGCCCCAGGGGTTCCTTAACATGGGGGTGGGCATTTCACTGCTGCCTAGGAGGAGGCAGGAATTGCTGGATCTGAAGACAGTGCTCGCTGGCTTGGGCTAGGGGTGTTGGATTTGGAACCCTCGATGAGGAGGAAGCCAGTTGTGGTTCGAGCCACTCTGGAAAGGGCTAATAAATCCCCTTTCTGTTTTC
>NW_010342068.1:0-202 GCF_000700745.2 Antrostomus carolinensis
CATGGCAGAATGCTGGCTCTGGCTGCAAACAGTCCCAGGGCAAAGCCTGGAGCTGGCAGCCACCCCAGGCCAGGAGCAGGGTGGGGGTAAAGCCCCCCTGCACACCCCACATCAGGCATGGCCAGGGACAAGTCACCCTTGACATAGAATAGGACCCCAAGGTTTGGCTTGGGGTGCCGTGGGCTCCCCAAACGCTCTCCCA
>NW_010342069.1:0-202 GCF_000700745.2 Antrostomus carolinensis
ACCAGGTCCAGGTTGTTGTGGCGGGTTTTATAGCCAGGTAAGCTCTTCACATGGACCACGTTTGCAAACAGGTCCAGTTTGCGCCTGTGAGGGAAGCAGCAGCAGAGGCAGCGTGTCACCATCAGCTGGTTCTGGGGCAGTGACTGGTCCCTGATGCCTTCCCACTGCTGTCCACCCACCCACTCACCCATCCATCCACCCA
>NW_010342070.1:0-202 GCF_000700745.2 Antrostomus carolinensis
GGGAGAGCTCGCTCAGAGGGGACCCGGCCCGCGCCCCTCGCCCTCCTCAGCGCCCCACTCACGGTCATCCATGTTGACCACCTCCTCCCGGTAGTCCCTGCTCTGCCCGTCCTCCTTGGTGGTGGTGATGAAGGCTTGGTCGCCTCTCCGGCGGGTCACCGTTGTCTCCCGGCGGCCCTGGCTGTCCTGCACGGTCCGGCGC
>NW_010342071.1:0-202 GCF_000700745.2 Antrostomus carolinensis
TTGGACTCCATGATCTTAAAGCTCTTTTCCAGTCCAGGTAATTCTGTGATTCTATGATTGGGTCAGGACTGCAGACTAAAAAGCCAAGGCAGTACCAAGAACTTGTGAAGAACAGTAAAATTATGAGAGAGATGATGATGATGGTGATGATGATGGCCACACTGAACAGCAAGAGGAGCATGCAGAAGCTTATTTCCCCAAA
>NW_010342072.1:0-202 GCF_000700745.2 Antrostomus carolinensis
AGAGCTACCCATGTTTTCTCCACATCACATACAGTTTGAGAGATTTCATTTTGATTACAATTGTGCACAGATGTGTGCACAGATGTGTGCACAGGGTACCAGTGCTTCTGGGACAGGTTAGCAGGTTACCTCAGCATGTGCCTCACACTGGTAACATCACTTGCATGACGCCTGTTTCCAGGACAGCTTTTCACTAAGCAGT
>NW_010342073.1:0-202 GCF_000700745.2 Antrostomus carolinensis
GCACTCACCCCAACAAAACACCCCAAAGGCCCTGGCTCACCACCTCCTCTGCCTCATGCTCCCGCTCCCCCTCTGCCTCTCGCCACACTCAAAGGCCTCTCCACAAACTCCCCTGCCCTTGCAGGGTGCCCCAGACACACTCACAGAGTCATTGCCGTTGGAAAAGACTTTGAACACTATCGAGTCCAGGCATTAACCTCAC
>NW_010342074.1:0-202 GCF_000700745.2 Antrostomus carolinensis
GTTCAATATTTCAGTCTACCTCTGTGTTATATCTACTCTGCTAAACAGTTAAAAGTAATTAATGAGGTTGTCCAATGAAATAGTGAAAGAAATAGTGATCCAGATCTCACTGAAATCCATGGGATGCTTTGTTCTGACAGAAGAAAACAAGACTCAGATTCAAACTGCTCATATAAAACACCATACATTGTTCTATATACTA
>NW_010342077.1:0-202 GCF_000700745.2 Antrostomus carolinensis
TTCTGGATTAATTCCTTTTTTTATCCTCAGTAGTTCAAACACACAATGTGCCATTTAGTCTGCGGTCACTTACTCCCAAGTTAATGCTCAATGTGACTATTAAATCCCTTCCTAATAGATTATATTCAAGCTTCGGGTACCAATAAAAATGTCCCTATTTCAAATGCATTCAGAGCTTTTATTTCTCCATCTTTAATGAGAG
>NW_010342078.1:0-202 GCF_000700745.2 Antrostomus carolinensis
ACACCAGCGCTGGCTTCTCTGGCCGCTGCGCTGTGCCAGCCCCAACAGGCAAAACACCCCGTGCCCATGAGCAGGGCCGGAGCCTGAGCGCCTGGGTGCGGCTGAGAACGGGCACAACTCGGTTCAGGAGTGAGCAGCTCAGTGAGTGAGTCAGGGGCTGAGGAGGAGTGGTGTGAAACAACAGCGAGGGGATTTCAGGAGC
>NW_010342079.1:0-202 GCF_000700745.2 Antrostomus carolinensis
GGTTGCTTCTTCAGAAAAAGAAACACTTTCAAGACAGGAGAACTGGTTTTAAAGGACATGGTTCCTTAATGTCACCAGTTATTTTAGTGGACGCTGGACAGGAAAAAATTACTGATGTTCCCCAGAAGATTGAAAACGCTGGACAGTGTGTAGTGCTCCTTTAATGCACTGCTATCAAAGGAGAAGCAAGAGGGAGACCGGA
>NW_010342080.1:0-203 GCF_000700745.2 Antrostomus carolinensis
AATGAGCTGGTGCAGAGCCAGCGGTGATGGTGATGATGGTGATGACGGTGAAGGAGCCGCGGCTGAGGTCGCCCAGCTCCAGGAACCCCTTGGCACTCCGCGCTCAGCTTATCGGGGGCAAAAAGGGTGAGAGATGACGCGGATCTGGTGAGCACGTGCCACGGTGGGCACAGCCCCGGCACCACGGAAACCTCCGGCTGGCA
>NW_010342081.1:0-203 GCF_000700745.2 Antrostomus carolinensis
TGGGTTGAAAGCAGAGCACGTGTTAATGCCTATGGAAGGCACTGGTTTATACTGGTCTTGTGTCTCCCTGTTGCAGAGTGCTTCCCATGCCTTGGTTTGGGATACTTGTGGGTTCACTTGCAGAGATAAGCTGGGAAAAGCAGCTTTGCCTGTTGGGAGGAGAGCGGGATGGGGCTGAGATCCCGCAGGGAGCCGAGCCGGCT
>NW_010342082.1:0-203 GCF_000700745.2 Antrostomus carolinensis
CTTAATACGGAATATCTTGACTCTGAGAGCTTCTTGCCTTGATATTTCCCACTGGACTGACCATTCTGAGAAAAAGTGTTTGCCTTCCCCATTTCCTTGCTTTATCTGTAAAGCTGGAGCTGTGTGGAGAAAAGAGTCTGCAATGACAAAGCATCTACACTGCAGAACATGGCTCTGTAGTGGCCAGAGAAAACTTCCTCCTT
>NW_010342083.1:0-203 GCF_000700745.2 Antrostomus carolinensis
GCTGCAGTGTCCATCAGTCTGTTGCACATCTCATTTTCAAAATGCATAGAAGATCAAGGGACCTCTGTTTCAGAATACAGATCTGCAGACTCTTCCCTGTTCGAACACAAAGGTGCAGTTTTGATGGAGAGATCAGGACAAAACCCCTCCCAGAGACAAGAAAATAATTCTAAGAGGAGAGTGCCCACCCCAAAGGAAAGGCT
>NW_010342084.1:0-203 GCF_000700745.2 Antrostomus carolinensis
GCCTGATTGAGAGGCTCTCATGGCATGTGCTAGCTGTGAAAATTCAAGTGTTTGATACTACTAACAAGGGCAGATGAGGAGTTGCTGTTTTTTCTTTTTTACTTGTGCAGTTTTTTCAGGGAAATAGGAAAATTTCACTTCCATTAAAACAGCTGCTGGTTTTGTTTATTGGTTTATTTATTTTTCTTTTTGAGCATGGGGGA
>NW_010342085.1:0-203 GCF_000700745.2 Antrostomus carolinensis
CATCCCCAGAAGGGCGAAGACGACGATGAAGAGGAAGAGGAGGAAGAGGAGGCTGATGATGGACTTCATGGAGTTCAGGAGGGAGACCACCAGGTTCCTCAGGGAAGCCCAGTACCTGCCAGGGCAGAACCAGGCTGTGGGGTCGTGGGGGGACTGGGGACACTGGGGGACAAGGGGATGTGAAAGGGACACTGGGATGGTGA
>NW_010342086.1:0-203 GCF_000700745.2 Antrostomus carolinensis
TTTTTTTTTAAAAAAAAAAAAAACCAACCCAAAAAACTCCACAAGAAACGAGATCTGTTCACTTTTTCAAACTACACTTATTCAAAAAAGGCTAAAGCATTTATTTCCAACATGTACTCCTGACACTACAAAATGCTTTAAAGAAAAATCATTATTTCTTTTAATTCAGCAAAATCACAGAATCATGTTGGGGATTGGAAGGG
>NW_010342087.1:0-203 GCF_000700745.2 Antrostomus carolinensis
CCCACACACACCCACTCAGGACACAGCCCCCCCCAGCCCACCCCAGCATCCCACGGTGGCACCGGGGCCCCCCCTGTCCCCAGAGCCACATCCCCCTGGGGTGACAGGCCCGGGGGGTCCCAGACCCCGTCCCCTCGTCACCGCTCACTAACGAAGGGGCTCCGGGGGGACACGGGGACAGCGGGGGACACCCCGGGACACCC
>NW_010342088.1:0-203 GCF_000700745.2 Antrostomus carolinensis
AAAGGGGAGCTCGTCAACACAGGTGTTTGCCTGCCTTATTCATCCAAAGTGCTTCAGGCACCCAAAGGTTTATCTCGCAATGCAATCAACGGCTGAAGTCACTGTTCCCCCAAAGTCTACAGTTTAAAACAGAAGACAGGCAGAGCTTGAAAGGGAGCAGAAATGCAAGGAAGTGACTTGATTTCCCCAGAATCAACAGCAAG
>NW_010342089.1:0-203 GCF_000700745.2 Antrostomus carolinensis
TCACTGCAGGCACAAGTGTCCATCACCATCATTTTTGGCTCAGAGGTGAGTTTCTGAACTCATCTGATAAATCCCTGGGGCTCTCCCCTCCCGCAGCAGGAGGAGGGTCCCCCCGAGCCCATACACCCACAGGACATGGGGTACAGGTGACACCCCGGGCAGGGCAGGCAGGCTGAGCCCCCCCCACCCACTGCCCACATCCC
>NW_010342090.1:0-203 GCF_000700745.2 Antrostomus carolinensis
TCTTCTTCCTTCTCTCTCATTCTTTCGTTCTCTCCAATCGTTGGCTCTGGCTTGAAGGAGATCCGATGTGATTAAACGCACAGGGCGTTGGAGGGAAGAGGTAAATTAAGCCAAAGCGACAGAAAAGATGAAAGAGTCTTGCTCGACTCGAGTGCCCGGGACAGCCGCCCTCCTCCTACCTCCCCGGGGGCACGCCAGCTCCC
>NW_010342091.1:0-203 GCF_000700745.2 Antrostomus carolinensis
GGGGACCCCAGGAGGGTGACAGTGACCCCAACATCCCAACTGACCCCCCAAAAACCTGATGGACCCCCAAGACCACCCCAAACCCCAGCAACTCACCAAGAAACCCCTTGACCACCTTTTCCCCCCCCTCCCCTATTTAATATTTTGGGGTCCCTTATGATTTTAACCCCCCCCATGAGAATTTTGGGGGGTCCCCTGACATG
>NW_010342092.1:0-203 GCF_000700745.2 Antrostomus carolinensis
TATAGGGGGGGTGGGGGGTTGGGTCACGTGGTTGCCACAGTCCCCTATATGACCACTGATCCTTGTCCCCCTATGGACCCCCCCAGTCCCTGTCCCCATGTGGCTCCTGGTCTCTGTCCCTATATGGTCCTTGTCCCTATAGGACCCTTGTCCCCATAGGATCCCTGTCCCTATAGGACCCCTGACCCTATAGGACCCTTGTC
>NW_010342093.1:0-203 GCF_000700745.2 Antrostomus carolinensis
TTTTTTTGTTGTTGTTTTGCTTATATTGGTTATGGTACTAATATATGGCTATTGGGGAGTGGGACTGGTTTTTAATGTCAAGGTGATTTTTATTTCTAAAATAGTGATTTAGAAATAGTTTTGTCCACTTCCTTTTCAGAAATGTTTACTTTTATAGGGATATGTAGATAGAGAGAAGGCTGAGGTTCTCAACAACTTTTTTG
>NW_010342094.1:0-203 GCF_000700745.2 Antrostomus carolinensis
AAAAATGGGTGTCCTGGAAATAATTTTGGAAAGAGACAGCCATACAAACTAGAGAAACAAATAAAAGATAACAGACATATTTTCTCTAGTAAAAAGACAGCTGTTGAAGAGAACTTCTCCATCATTTGCCAAGCTACAAGGATGTTAAATGAAGCAGCATGTGTCATGTGTACTGAATGCTGCACACACCAATGCATTAGGAC
>NW_010342095.1:0-203 GCF_000700745.2 Antrostomus carolinensis
GGTTGAGTTGGGTTGAGTTGGGTTGGGTTGGATCGGTTTGGTTTGGTTTGGTTTGGCTGATCAGGCTGGATTAAGACAGTTATGGTGCTATAACTCCTAGACTGATACTAAGAGGACTTTTGTCCTTTCTTTGGACATGGACTCAGAAAAGCCACTGCAGTGGTGTGGTCATAGGACCAGGGACAGCCCAGGCTGATACATAC
>NW_010342096.1:0-203 GCF_000700745.2 Antrostomus carolinensis
CTTCCAATCCTGAACATTCTGTGATTCTGTGTAAACAGCTGTGCTTGGCTAAAGGCAACCCCAGTCATACTTGCAAATGGTCAGGCGGGAGTTTGAGGCCATTTTTCCCCTTTCCCCCGTGGGTAAGAACACGGACAGAGCCCGTGTCAGGAGGCAGATCCCAAAGGCGATCTTGGGGCGAGGGCTGGAGCTTGGCCAAAGGG
>NW_010342097.1:0-203 GCF_000700745.2 Antrostomus carolinensis
CCTTCCCTCTGTGTCATGTCTCTTCTTCACTTGGGTAGACAACGTGAGCCTTCTTATTTCTGCTGATCCCCTTTGCCTCAGCGTCCACAGCAGCTGCATCGCACTCGGCAACCTCTTGCATCCCCATCCCCTCTCCAGCCCCGGGGACGCGTGGTCCAGCCGTGGGTGTCTGAGGGTATCTGGCTCAAACCCTCCATCTCCTC
>NW_010342098.1:0-203 GCF_000700745.2 Antrostomus carolinensis
ACTTCTCGTCAAGAGGAAATAATAATTGCTGAGGGCGCGCCTGTGTTAAATGCGCACTGGTGCGCTCCGATGGTGACGGTAACGGAGAAGGGAGTTGTCAGATTCGAAGGAAATGGCACGTTTTGGTGCACACGGTCCTTTGTCCGGCTGCGAAAGCTCAAGCAGGCGCCCGCCCATGGCTGCGCGGTCTGTGGCGGGGGGGG
>NW_010342099.1:0-203 GCF_000700745.2 Antrostomus carolinensis
TCCGTCCATCCCTCCTTCCCTCCATTCAATCACCTCTTTCCAGGCACTCTGTCCTTCAATTGGTTCTTTAATCTATTTCTCACTTGAATCATCCAACCATCAAACCATTTACTGGTTCCCCCAACAGCCAACTCAATAGCCCCTCACCCATCCATCCAGACACCCTTCTGTCCTTCCATCCAAGCATGTATCACAGAATCACA
>NW_010342100.1:0-203 GCF_000700745.2 Antrostomus carolinensis
TTTTTTTTGAAACATTGCAAGTCTCTAGACTTCACATATAAAATTCTGTTATTCTGCAGTTCTCTTTGGAAGTTGCATTAGCCTCGTGTGGGTGGAGTAAAAAATACTAGAAGACAAAAATTAAAGTTTGTGGAAGTTATGATCTTTAAAGTAATAATGTCTCTTGTCTGTGTTCTGTGGAGTAGAAGAAGCAACCCATAAAT
>NW_010342101.1:0-203 GCF_000700745.2 Antrostomus carolinensis
TCACTCTTTACTGAGGGACATATCCAGAAAGAAGCATCTAAGCTTAGTATTAAAAAGCCCAAATACCAAATACTGAACAGTATCATGTTTCTTCTTTGATAAATAAGCATCTGTGCAACTTTCAGCAAAATCATTCCCTGATTTTGATGATTTTTAAGGTGAGCTACCTATACTTAAAGAAAATCTGAAGACATAAATGAAAA
>NW_010342102.1:0-203 GCF_000700745.2 Antrostomus carolinensis
GGTTTCCTTCCTGTAGAAAAGAACCGTCCTTCTTGTCCAGGCACCCATGGCCTCAAGCACATGAGCACTGTACAGGGACAGAGGAGCTCTGTGCTCAGTGGGGTGGAGACTGAGGACAGCAGAGGAGAGCCCTGGGAGGGACTGAAGGGTGGTTTCAGAGATGGTGGATTCTTTTGTCATAATAGAAAACAGAGAGAAAAAAA
>NW_010342103.1:0-203 GCF_000700745.2 Antrostomus carolinensis
GGATTCATTCTATCATTGTAGACAGATAAAACTGATCAGATGGTTTGGACTTAGAAAATGCCTGTTTCTCTTTGTTGACTGTAAGGCAGACAGAGAATGTAAGGTCCGTAGCTTAGGTGAAACTGTCCTACAGATATCTTCCTTTGAACACTAACTGGAGAGCATAGAAATACTTGTGTAGCTGGGTTTGTTGTAAGGTAGAG
>NW_010342105.1:0-203 GCF_000700745.2 Antrostomus carolinensis
TCATGCACATATTTTCATTTATTTGTTTCTTAATATTATTTTAGACTTTTCCCTCCTTCCATTTTCAATGTTTTTCCCCCCCTCTCTATTTAACCAAACGCTTACAGTTTCATAAACACAGTTTCATAAACACAGTTTCATAAACACTGTCAGAGCAGCAAGTCTGAAATATTATTCAAACAAGAGTAGTAGGAACATAATCT
>NW_010342106.1:0-203 GCF_000700745.2 Antrostomus carolinensis
CCTTGACCAAACCTCAACCCTTTGGCCCAAACCTTGGACATTTTCCCCAAACCTTCACCATTTGTTACAAATCTTGATCGCTTTTACTCCAAATCTCAACTGTTTTCCCCAAATCTTGACCATTTTTTCCCCAAGCCTCAACCATCTTAATCAAATCTCAATCGTTCGGAAGAAATCTCCACCATTATTCCACCAAATCTCAA
>NW_010342107.1:0-203 GCF_000700745.2 Antrostomus carolinensis
TCAAGGATTATGTGATTTCTAATCCTGCCCTCAACTCCCTGCCTCCTGCCTAATGACTCTCTTTTGTAGTTAAAGGAGGTCATATAGCTACATTAACAAATATTGTAATTAATTGTCAAAAAGTATAAGCAACAGACACTTCTTTGTCCTGTTTTTTTTGCATGGGGATTTGTTGGTAGGAAAAAAAAAATAAGAAAAAAAAA
>NW_010342108.1:0-203 GCF_000700745.2 Antrostomus carolinensis
GTTTTTTCCACCTCGGGCTCCACCCTGCATCCCAGCGGAGATCCCAGCTCCAGCTCCGCGTGCTCCCCAGGCGCTTCCACACCCAGCGAGCAGGCAGCACGCCAGACGCTCGCAGCCCCAGCAAAGCCACGGAGCTCCTTGCCTGGAGCATCACCTGCGGTGGGGAGCAGCCACCAACACAGGAGGGGTGTTGAACACGGGGA
>NW_010342109.1:0-203 GCF_000700745.2 Antrostomus carolinensis
GTCCAACTGTGATTTAGGAATACTCTTCAAGAAAGTATTTGTTGAACTTATTGAATAATATTTTACTTAAAACCAAAACAAAACAAAAAATTAAGTTTCAGTGCAAGCTTGTGAAATGCAGCTCTTCTAAAAAAAAAAAAAATAATAAATCTTCCTGCTATTCTACAGGTATGAAACAATGAATTGAGGAAATGAGAAAAAGG
>NW_010342110.1:0-203 GCF_000700745.2 Antrostomus carolinensis
TACAAAGCACACTTAGAAAGCTGTAATCCCTTATAACCCACTCATGTACAGCTCTGAGCCTCAGCTGGGGTGCACTCCCTCTCCTCCACTCATTTATATCCCCAGGTCTCTGCTTCCTTTGAGGGTATGCAGCATCACTCAGAGGTGTATCATGGTGCACCTTGAGGCAAGTCAAGCCAACTGTATCCTGGGCTGCATCAAGA
>NW_010342111.1:0-203 GCF_000700745.2 Antrostomus carolinensis
TTTTTTTAAAAAGAAAACATTAATACTTTTTTACAGTAAACTCTAAATTGTTTTCCAGAGCAGCACTTACTTACAGTCCTGTTGATGCTGTGAATGTTTTTTAATGGACGAATTACAGTGTTTTTACCCATTTCAGTGGTTTATCTCTTTGAAGAAGTAAGCCTTTAAAACTGTCTAAACTATCATTAGGTTAATGATTTTCA
>NW_010342112.1:0-203 GCF_000700745.2 Antrostomus carolinensis
CATCCCAGCTCTGGGTGGCCCAAGGGATGTGGTGAAGGGACAGCCAAGCTCTGAATGTCCCAAAGGGGTCCAGGAATGGGACATCTTGGGTCTTGGAGGCCCAGGGGGTTCTGGAGAAAGAACATCTTGGGTCTAGATGGCACCAAGGGCCCAGGGATGGGACATCTTGGGTTATGGGTGGCCCAAGGGGTCTGGACAATGGT
>NW_010342113.1:0-203 GCF_000700745.2 Antrostomus carolinensis
TTTGGAAACAGAGATCCAGTCCTGGCACTGGCCTGTGCCCACCAGCATAGTCCCCACCTGCATGCTTTCCACAGTGGCTTTTGTTGTCCAGGTTTACAGGCTAGTGGCGCACACAGCAAATTAGTACAGAGAGACTCAACAGCTGGATCCAGACAAATCATCCAATGTCCGCATTTTCCAAAAATATTCAAACTGCTTCAGGT
>NW_010342114.1:0-203 GCF_000700745.2 Antrostomus carolinensis
AGCAAGAACTTGTATGTTCCACGGTACCACAAGCACACCTACGAATTATACATTTTCACTGAAGGAAATAAAATCCTAGCAAAAATAATAATCTACTAATATTAGCTAAAGGGATGAGAAGCTATCTTCTTAAAATAAAAAAATCCTAAACTGAAATTGGTCACACCACCTGTGAATGATGATAATCATCATGACCATGATGA
>NW_010342115.1:0-203 GCF_000700745.2 Antrostomus carolinensis
CTGAGGGCTCTGTTCTTCTCTTTGCAGTGCAACAGGCATTCAGGCAGGGACTTTTTCCACTAAAAGGAAACAAAAAGTGACAAAAAAATTAAGAGGTAGGAAAAAATTTATCAGGAGTATGAAGGACTCTCAGTCCTAGAGAGTGCTACTGCAGGATGTGAAGTAGAAAAGCTCCCCAGGACACATTCCTTTTCCTCTGCAAG
>NW_010342117.1:0-203 GCF_000700745.2 Antrostomus carolinensis
GTGGTTTCTTCTCCTCTCTCATTTAGTCATCTGCTCTGCAAGGAAAAGGGAGAACCTGCCCTCTCACATGGCATAAAGCCAAGAACAGAACACTGACAGTTGTGAGCGGAGCTCCCTGAAGTGATACCAGAGCAGCAAAAATAAGCAAACAGGCAAGGGAAAGACAGACAAGCCTCAGAGAAATGCAGAGAGCAGTAAGGAGT
>NW_010342118.1:0-203 GCF_000700745.2 Antrostomus carolinensis
GGACAGCCTCGGTGAACTGCAGCGCTTGGGCACGGACACGCGGGCACGTACCGCTGTGGGGCCTCAGAACACGGCCCGCGACAAAACCAACCAGCCCACAAACGGCCTCACCCCAACCCTCCTGTCCTCTGCCCCCGCACTCGCGCTGTCCTCAGCGGCTGTTACTACTCGGACCTTCCCTAACCACGTTTCTGGGGGGGAGG
>NW_010342119.1:0-203 GCF_000700745.2 Antrostomus carolinensis
GGGGTCACCCTGTGTGTCACACCCCAGCTGTGTTCATCCTGGGTGGCTCCTTGGAGAAACCAGACCTAAGTGTCCTGGTGTGAAACCGCTTTCATGACTTAAAACCTCTCGGCTTTGGAAGGGGTTTGATGCAGGTGCAAGAGCCCGTCAGGCTTATTTCTGGTGGTGGAAAGAATCCGTGGCTCTGTTGTGAACTCAGAGTG
>NW_010342120.1:0-203 GCF_000700745.2 Antrostomus carolinensis
CATTACACAGTTGTGTCTTCAACCTTTGCCTTTACATTGGGTTTGTAAACCAGAGCAGGGAAAATCTCCGGAACATCTGGAGACTCCATGCCTCCTGCTGCATGTTGACCATGAGACACAGTGGGTCAAGCCCAGTTTGTCGCCAGGTCCTACCTGACCTTGATTTTCCCATCTCCAGCTGCACCAATAAAGGTACCTGACCA
>NW_010342121.1:0-203 GCF_000700745.2 Antrostomus carolinensis
AGTAATTCCCAGTAACTCCCAGTAACTCCCACCAGGAAACCCCCAAAAAACCTCCCAGGAACCACCAGAAACTCCCAAGACCCTCAGAAACCCCCAAGAACCTCCTGAGAACCCCAAGAACCTCCCAGAAATTATCAGGAGCCCCCAAAAACTGCCCAGAAACCACCCCAAAACCTCCCAGGAACCTCCAGGACCCTCAGAAA
>NW_010342122.1:0-203 GCF_000700745.2 Antrostomus carolinensis
TCCAGCCGGATCACGCTAACTTCTTCCCAAATTACAGTCCTGCAAAAAATTGCAACAATGGTCACAACTCACATGACTCATCGACGAGTGCCCAGTCTACCATTGGACTTAACCATTTTGTTGGGTACCTGCTATTTTTTAGCAGCCATCACGCAACAAAAAGAAAAAACGGGGGAGACGATCGTATTGGAATGGATCGCCCC
>NW_010342123.1:0-203 GCF_000700745.2 Antrostomus carolinensis
CCCCCCGGTGTGCCCCACTGTCCCTTCCGGACTAGGACCACCCCCATGGACCCAGGTCCCCCTCCCGAGGCAGCACCCCCCCCGGAGGGCTCCTCAGGAAGCTTAGGGCAGGGCTGGGGAGGAGGCCCGCGGTGGGAAGCCCCTCGCGTCCCCAGGGAGCTGCACGCCCGCGGGGGGATGCGCTGTGCTGTGGTACCCGGGTG
>NW_010342125.1:0-203 GCF_000700745.2 Antrostomus carolinensis
CTGGCTGTGTCATGCCCAAGGAGGACATGTAACCATATGGCCTCATCACACCCTAAAAGCAAAACCCCACCTTTGGTTTCACCGCAAACCCCTTTGATTCCCTTTCTGCCCCCAAACCCCCTCCCTTCTGCAGGGCAGCACTGACTCCCCCACCTCGAGGATGTGCCCATGGGTGCTGCAGGTGGTGGTGACGTCCCACCGGC
>NW_010342126.1:0-203 GCF_000700745.2 Antrostomus carolinensis
GCACCACTTGTGAAAGCCTTTTTGTCAATGCCTTTGAGATGCCTCCATGTGATGGAAGATGTCTGAACACCCAATTTGCTACCTTTTCCAGTCGTTGGCTGTTCAAACCTACTGGTCACCACCCTGCAGTCTCAGGTCTTGCAGGAATGTGAAGTAACACTACATTTTTTAAGAAAAGTTTGAGAACACTTAAACCTAAGTGC
>NW_010342127.1:0-203 GCF_000700745.2 Antrostomus carolinensis
CCCCGGCCGGCACAGACACACGGGAACCAACAGAGACTCTGCGTTAATGGGAATCACTCACTGACCTGCAGAGCTGGGGGCGGAGGGAGACTGAGAGGAGGAAGTGTAGGGCCAGAGCTCCAATAGCAGCATCAAAGCTCTATATTATCCTCTGGAGCCAGTGCCCGGGGCCAGCGGGCAACAAGCCAGCGCAGTGGCTGCGG
>NW_010342128.1:0-203 GCF_000700745.2 Antrostomus carolinensis
TTAAGATACTTGTTCCCAAGCATATGGAGAAAATGATGACAATGCATGCCCTTTTTCTTCTTCAAAACCTAGTAGTACTTTACCCAGGACCTAGACTACATCAGAGACTGCAGTTTCTCTTGCAAAAGCAGGAATAGAAACCACCAAAGGAATGGTTACAGACTAAAAACAATCCCTGCATTAGGAATATAGTCTGAGACAGA
>NW_010342129.1:0-203 GCF_000700745.2 Antrostomus carolinensis
AGACTCTCCCTGCCCATGGCGAGTCACACTCTAATTTTGGATTGGCCGTGTGTCAGCCTTTGGACGTGAGGCCAAGGCAGGAGTGTGTGTTGTCTGTAGGTCCGTGTCCCACACAGAGGTGAATTCCCCTCCAGCCAGGGCAGTTCCATCCCTGTGCAAGGAAGATGAGATCTGAGCACTGGGCTGTGCCCAGACACACAGCT
>NW_010342131.1:0-203 GCF_000700745.2 Antrostomus carolinensis
GCACAGTTTGAAGACTAACACCAAATGGCCAAAATGAAAAGTACAATGGGGTGAAGTATACCAGTTACAGCGATTCATAAATTCATTATCTTGTGCTGAAGGAAAAACCCCGTGCATTCAGACCACATTTGCACGAGAGGCAGACGCAAGTCGCTTTAACTCTTGCAGAATCTTCTGACTGTTGTTGGTTACATTCAACCGTG
>NW_010342132.1:0-203 GCF_000700745.2 Antrostomus carolinensis
GTGAGAGGGACAGAGCACGAGGTCCACATGACATGTGTGACACAGTGCTGTGATGTGGTGTCAGTGAGATGGCTGCAAATCCCAAATCCCCCCAGCCAGAAGGTGCAGGGACCTGCTGCCAGGCAGGATGTGGATGGATCACCCCAGCAAAGCCCGGGCAGCCCTGCAGTCACCCTCAGTGGCTCCATCCTTGGTGCCAGGTG
>NW_010342133.1:0-203 GCF_000700745.2 Antrostomus carolinensis
CCTTGCCCCAGTCTGTCACCCAAGGACAAAAAGAATGCAGAGAAGAGAGTAAATCCAATACAGTTCAGGGTTAAGGTACCTCTCATGAGTGATGATTTACTGACCTGTGATGCATAAGGTATCAAAACCACTCAAATCATATTTTGACTCAACTCAATTACTTTTTAAAAACCATGAAATCAGGTCACTTTAATCACATTAGG
>NW_010342134.1:0-203 GCF_000700745.2 Antrostomus carolinensis
TTGGCTCACAGGTCTCAGTATCTCTGGGCCTCTCGTATGGGCCCTAACTCTGCTGCCTCCGGTGCTCCTCACCTGCGAGGCTATCTGCGTGTCACTCACGCTCTGGCTCCCTCACACATCCGGGGAACCCTACTCTAGTTTTGCAGGTCACACATACACACTTCAGCCACAGCCCCACCTGCCCGGGGCAAAGTAGCCTGATT
>NW_010342135.1:0-203 GCF_000700745.2 Antrostomus carolinensis
TCAGAAAAACTGTAAACTGCAAAAGTGGCTAGAAGTTGTAGAGAGCAAACATCTGCCTGAGGCAAGAGTCCTTCACAGTGTGTGGAGTCAGTGGCTGTCACTCAACTGAACATCGGACAAGAAATGACTCTTTTACATTTCATCATTTCTTTTGAGGATGATCTCCTGAACTTCCAGGGATGGCACCAAGCCTGAAAGATTCC
>NW_010342136.1:0-203 GCF_000700745.2 Antrostomus carolinensis
CACCTGGGGAAGAAGCAGAGATGAAGCAGAGGTCAAGAGAAGCCTGGTTTCTTTTTCAAAAAGGAGGCAAGATATTACTGAGAGGGGATCTGGAAGCTGCGCCAGGAGACACATGGTCATTGTCACTGTCCAATAAGGAGCAGACGTGCTCAGGGAGACTCTCTTCTAATTTGTAAACCAAAAGCCCCCTCACACCACATGCT
>NW_010342137.1:0-203 GCF_000700745.2 Antrostomus carolinensis
CTGACCTGCAGCCCTGTGGGGCTGCCAGACCCAGCGCCGCACGTCTCGAGGCCGCGTGGAGCTGAAGTTCCTCCTTAAAAGGTTAGTTGCCGTTTTCCGAACAGACCTCCTGAGCTCCGAAAGTATTGCTCAAGGTACCACGAGCTGAAATGAATATTGATTCACTGTTCAAGACTGGATGGCAGGTTCACCACACAGTCGAG
>NW_010342138.1:0-203 GCF_000700745.2 Antrostomus carolinensis
CCCACAGCCCCTCAGCAGCAGCAACAGGCTTTGCAGCCACATCTGATTCCCTTTTGACTTGGACCTTTATTTGTTATGATAGTCTGAAATAAGGCATTTCACTGAGTGTCCAGCCCAAGGATCTTAGAACCAGAAGGTGCAGACTAGTTCAGGCACTGCAGGGCCCATCACAGGAAAATACAGCTTCTTTTTTTTTTTTTTTT
>NW_010342139.1:0-203 GCF_000700745.2 Antrostomus carolinensis
GAGAATTGAGGGACATTTCCCAAGTGTGGGCTTTAACACTGCCTCTCGTCCAGCATCCTCTGCGTTGACGCCTGTAGATGCTGTCGTCCTTCTGTTGTGCAGGAGGACCTGACCGTTCTGTTGGTGCTCCCAGGATGAGAAGAGCATCAGAGGAGTGATGCCAGCACTGGTACCACTCTCTGCCCTTCCTGCAGCTCCTGCAG
>NW_010342140.1:0-203 GCF_000700745.2 Antrostomus carolinensis
ATATGGCCCATGAAGTTCTCCAGAACATCAACACAACCCAGAAAACCTTCAAACTGCTGCTCTTGGGGGTCCTGGGGGGTCTCCCAGCTCCAGGATCACAGCTCTTGGGGGTTCCCAGGGGTCCCTCCCCCCAGTACCGACCACTCCCCGCCAGGTAGCGGTTGACCCCCCCAACTCCCGGTACCGGTTCCCCCCCCACCCCT
>NW_010342141.1:0-203 GCF_000700745.2 Antrostomus carolinensis
CAGTGCTCCTGTTAAATCCACACTGGCCTTGCCTTTTTTGGGGAGGTTTGCTCAGTCTCCATGAGAGGATTCACAGGGATCTAGGAGATAAAGAGGTCATTGCAGTTAACTGATCCTCTGGAAATCATAGACTTTCATGATCCTCTTCAAAACTTGGCTTAACTCCATCTGAAGCCAGGTGGATGTGCATGCACATGATTAAA
>NW_010342142.1:0-203 GCF_000700745.2 Antrostomus carolinensis
GAGACGCGCTCGTGGGGTTTTAGCGAGGTGACATCACCGGTGACGTCATCACCGCGTCACCCTGACCCCTCACGCCGGCGGAGAGGAGGTAAGGGAATGGGGCAGGAACCCTCGTTTCTGCAGTGGCATGGGGACACCATGGGGACACAGCATGGGGACAGCATGGGGACATCATGGGGGACATGGCCAAGGGGACACCATGG
>NW_010342143.1:0-203 GCF_000700745.2 Antrostomus carolinensis
TCAGGGTTGGGGGGACACCTGAGAGAAGGGACAGTAGGGGAGAGGAGACACCTGAGGGATGGGACAACAACCTGGGACACCTCAGGGTTGGGGGAACCTCAGAGACAGGGGATGATAGGGGAGAGGAGACACCTTAGAGTTGGGGGGACACTTGAGAGAGGGGACAGGGGATACCTCAGGGTTGGGGGGACACCTGAGAGAAG
>NW_010342144.1:0-203 GCF_000700745.2 Antrostomus carolinensis
AAAAGATTCTTGACCCATCTTCAGATGTCACTTTCCCTCTCAAGTCCTCTTGCACAGAATGAAAACCTTTCATAGACTGCTGCAAGTCCAGGTGGGAAGAAAAGGAACTGACTGTCCCAAAGCTGGATGGGAAAGGAGACCTTCCATGTGGGCTGCCACCACTTCTCTCTTTGGCCCTTCAGGAAGTGCTACCTAGGCCACAG
>NW_010342145.1:0-203 GCF_000700745.2 Antrostomus carolinensis
AAGTCCCGCTGAATTCCTGAACTTCCAGAAGAACAAAGACTTCACAGAGCCGTGAATATCGGCTGTTCTACAAAAGTGCGGGTGCACATTAACGAGGACATGCAGCTGGCGGATCGGGAGGTCTGAACCTTCCAAGCACCTCAGCCAGTGGGCAAAGGGAGAGGGAGATGAGGCCGGGAAAATGAGGAGAAAAAGGAGGCTGC
>NW_010342146.1:0-203 GCF_000700745.2 Antrostomus carolinensis
CCTTGGCTGCAGTGACCATGAGATGGTAGAGGTCAGGATCCTGAGAGAGAGCAACAGAGCAAATAGCAGGATCACAACCCCGGACTTCTGGAGAGCAGACTGTAACCCCTTCAGAGATCTGCTTGGAAAAATCCCACGGGAGACAGCCCTGGAGAGAAGTGGAGTCCAGGAAAGCTGGTTGATTTTCAAGGATCACCTCCTCC
>NW_010342147.1:0-203 GCF_000700745.2 Antrostomus carolinensis
GCACCAGGTCCGGCTCGGCGTACTCTGCAACGGGGACACCGGGCTCTGAGCTGGGGACAGCAAGGGGATTGTCCCCGCAGCAGTGAAGGGGTCATGGTGTATCTGGGGGGGAACCCATGGGTGGAAAAAAAATCAGCACATCGGGACCCTCAGGGCTGGGAAGAGCTGGGCAGGTGGGTGACAAATCCCAGCCAGGGCAGGAC
>NW_010342148.1:0-203 GCF_000700745.2 Antrostomus carolinensis
CTGGACGACAAGGTGAGTGGGGTCCCGTGGGCAGGGCAGGGTGGGCAGAGCATCCTACCCCATCGTCCCTCCTCCAGGACCTCTTCAGCAAGTCGGATCCCTTCCTGGAGATCTACCGCATCGACGACGACCGCAGCGAGCAGCTGGTGTACCGCACCGAGGTGAGCTCCAGGGCAGGATGGGTCCCGCGACCGCCCCGCTGC
>NW_010342149.1:0-203 GCF_000700745.2 Antrostomus carolinensis
TGAATTTGAATTTGAATTTGAATTTGAATTTAATTTCCATTTTCGTTCCGTTTCCATTTTGACTTTTTCTCGGGTTTTTTTCTCTCCCCCTGATTTGCCCAAACTGGGGGCACTGGGGAGTGAACTGGGATGGACTGGGAGGCACTGGGGAACAAACTGGGAGATACTGGGGAGCATGTGGCACCCAGAGCAAACTGGGATGG
>NW_010342150.1:0-203 GCF_000700745.2 Antrostomus carolinensis
CTGTTCCAGGTTCTATTTCCTAACTCTGGCAAAAGAACCAAAAAAAATAACCAAAAGAACCAAAAAAATTAACAAAAAAACACCCCCAAAATAACAAAAAATAACAAATAAATAAACAAAAAAAAAAACCCCAAAAAATAATAACAAAAAACCCCCCAAAACCCCCAAAAATTAACAAAAAACAAACAAAAAACCCCCCAAAA
>NW_010342151.1:0-203 GCF_000700745.2 Antrostomus carolinensis
GACTGTGTGTGCGTGTGAATATGTGTGTAGACGTGTGGGAATGCGTGTAGAGTGCACAGCCATGTGTGTGCGTGCAGCGCCTGTGGGTATGAATGTGCCCGTGGGGTGGGTGTGTGTGTAGCCGTGTGTGCACATGCCTGTGCGTGTGCGTGCATGCGGTGTGACTGTGTGCACGCCTCGGGGTGTGCGTGCAAGCAAGGCAT
>NW_010342153.1:0-203 GCF_000700745.2 Antrostomus carolinensis
GCCGAGGTGGCCCAGCTGCTGCAGGACCGCAGGTGCTTCAGGCTGCTGCTGCACAGCTTTGAGCTGCTGGGGACAGAGAAGGCCGTGAGCCTGAGCATCCTCAGGTGGGTGCAGGGGCACTTGGTGGGGTCTGGGGTCTCCGCAGCAGGTGTGAGGGTGCTGGGGGAGGTGCTGGGGGGACACGGTGCACGTTTGTGTGTCCT
>NW_010342154.1:0-203 GCF_000700745.2 Antrostomus carolinensis
TTGCTGCTGTACTTCTAATACCCTCTGCTCCGGGGCGCAGTCTTGAGTCTTTGGAGGATGAGGAAGTGTGACCTGGGGGGGAGTGGACAGCAATGGATTTTGTGGTTGCCCTGGATGAAGACAAGTTAAAATTCTGGGGATTTCTCAAACAGCATCACTGTGGATGTGATGGGATAAGTGCCAACGTCGGTCAGGATCCTGTC
>NW_010342157.1:0-203 GCF_000700745.2 Antrostomus carolinensis
AAAGCTCTGAGCTTCACCTAGTGAACTTAGTTTTAAAGAGTAGATTTACAACCTTTATATTTCAATAAAATAAAAAGTTTGAGTTCCTTAGGTGTAAAGACTGAAAAAGTCAAGTCAGTCGTGTATATACACTTTTAAAATGGTCAAGTTAATGCTGTTAAAGTCAGTCTACTATAGGATGCTTGGAGACCTCTGGAAACGCT
>NW_010342158.1:0-203 GCF_000700745.2 Antrostomus carolinensis
GAGAACCTTATATGCAGTTTATTGATAGACTGAAACAAGCTTTGGAGCGGCAGGTAGATAATGTGGAGGCACGGGAAATTTTGTTGTTAAAACTAGCCGTTGAGAATGCTAATGTAGATTGCAAAAAACTCTTGAAGTCCCTCCCGAATTCAAACCCTACACTGGTTGAAATGGTAGAAGCCTGTAATAAAATTGGTACTATA
>NW_010342159.1:0-203 GCF_000700745.2 Antrostomus carolinensis
GAGATAAGGATCACTGCCCCCACCCTCAACAGATGGTGATAGAATAGATACCTTTTATCACACTCTGTATTGTAACATGCGGCTTATAATCAGGTGCGGCTTATATATGGACAAAAAACCAAAAAGTTGCTGTTTTAGTTTGGAGGACAGGTGTCTGCTGAGAAAGGCAGGAGCTTCTCTTTGAAATGGAGAATGTAAACCCC
>NW_010342160.1:0-203 GCF_000700745.2 Antrostomus carolinensis
AATTGCATCATTTTAGGAGCTTAATAGCCCCTTAAAAATCAAATTGCATTGTCTAGGGAGGCTGTTGGCTCCCCAAAAATCAGATTACATTGTCCTGAGATGATGCTGAACCCCCCCAAAATCACCTTGGCTGACCCTGGGGGGACAAGGAGCCCCGAGCCCCAGGGGGGTGACACTCGCTGCCCCGGGAAAGTAAAAAAAAA
>NW_010342161.1:0-203 GCF_000700745.2 Antrostomus carolinensis
TATTTTATTTTATTTTATTTTATTTTTTTCATTTATCCAGAAGAATAAGGCTTTTGGACAAGATTTGTAAACCTGTAAAAATTTAAGGATAAAAATAACAAAAGATTTTCAAATCCCTCTTTTGATTGAATTCATAAAAGCAGGTAGGTTCTTTAAAGTGGGATGTAGGTGTGATTTTTATTTGTAAAAGTATAAATAACCCT
>NW_010342162.1:0-203 GCF_000700745.2 Antrostomus carolinensis
CCATAATTTTCCCTTTTAGATTTAATTAAATACTCTAAAATTCACTATTTTGCCTAAAATCACCCCAAAACCCCCTCAGTTGAGGTTTGGGCCCCCCCAGATCTTTAAAGACCCCCCAAAATCCACCCAAAATCCCAATTTTCCACCCCAAAATCCCAGTTTCCCCCCCAAAAATCCCAATTTTCCCCCCAAAATCCCCTCTA
>NW_010342163.1:0-203 GCF_000700745.2 Antrostomus carolinensis
GCTGTGTGATTAACATACTCCTCACATCTTTCAATTTGACGCTGAAGGTAGTTTGCTTGTGTTTAAATGCAGTGTTCATTCATTTTTTACAATTTAATTTGAGATGCAGACAGTGAAACCTCTTGACACTTTAATTACATGCAAGTGACAGGCAGTGAAAAGTGACAGCCGTGAGAGACATTTGAGGGCATTTCCCAAACAGT
>NW_010342164.1:0-203 GCF_000700745.2 Antrostomus carolinensis
CTGACTCTTCTACTAGTAGGGCTGTTGCTACGATTGCCTGTAAGCAAGTTGGCCATCCCCTACTAACCGGATCTAAAATTTTAGAATAATAGCCAACTGTTTTTTTTTGCCCTGCCCAATTTTGGGTCAGAACTCCATATGCCGTTCCATTGTCAATACTGACAAATAAATAGAATGGTTTGCGTATGTCGGGCAAGCTTAAA
>NW_010342165.1:0-203 GCF_000700745.2 Antrostomus carolinensis
TGAGGTGGACGGGAAGTTAAGTCCACTTTCAATTATCATTATCTATGACCATTTCCCTCACAACTCCTGCTAAAAAGCTTGCCTAACAATAAGGCCAGTGTGCAAAATCATCACCATGGTGGTTTTCTTTTCCCTGGTAGACCAGGAAAGGCACTTGTGCCTTCACTTTCTGCCCCCCAAGCAACAGCAATAGGTGAACAAGA
>NW_010342166.1:0-203 GCF_000700745.2 Antrostomus carolinensis
ACCAGGGCTGGCCACGGAGCTATTTCCCACCACCTACGCTTCGAGTAGTGGGTCCGTTTCCCCCACCTCACCCCCCTCCTCAGCTCCCCCTTCGCTTTTACCCTTCCCGCTGACGCTGCGAGAGGGAGGTGTATTTTTAGATGGCGCTGGCAGTTTTGCTCCGCGACCCCGAGGAAAGCTCCGTCGCTTTGTCTCGCCGGCCT
>NW_010342167.1:0-203 GCF_000700745.2 Antrostomus carolinensis
GTCCCTTCCAACTCACAACGTTCTGTGATTTCCTTTAAGCAAGAGTATTGAATTGTGAGTCTTCCATTCTCCCACCCCCCCTATATTTCATAACTATGTTATTTGCTACTAACTGTGTTAAATGCATCAGCACCTCACGTGATGGTGTCTAATACAGGTAGATCAGATCCATTAGATACAGATCTAATGAAGAAAGGTTGAGG
>NW_010342168.1:0-203 GCF_000700745.2 Antrostomus carolinensis
GTTATTTGTGGCAGATGCCTTTGGCAATGTTCAATCACAGGCATTGGCAATGGTCAGCCTGCGTTTGCCTGGAGAAGATAATGCCACTATTGTAGCTATGGTTGTGGGGGAATTTCCAGTTAACCTTCTGGGACTTGATGTTTTAAAAGGAAGGACCTGGGTTGATAATAAAGGGAAACAGTGGTCATTTGGTACTCCCACAA
>NW_010342170.1:0-203 GCF_000700745.2 Antrostomus carolinensis
AAAAAAAAAAGTTAGGAACAAGTCTTATCTTCAGGCATGCCCTTAACACCTTTTTCTTATTTTTTGTTTCTTTGTTCCATTATCACTTATCTAAAAAGCAAAAACCTGCAATCTTCTAGCAATAATGCCAGCTCCAAAAAGCCTGATGCATGCTAGGTAGCCTGCTTCTTTTGAGTTGGTGAAATCACTGAAAAAAAAAAAAA
>NW_010342171.1:0-203 GCF_000700745.2 Antrostomus carolinensis
TGGGTATCTGCTCTGCCACTGAACCTCCATGCACTGCAGGGGACTCCATTTACCTACCCCTGCTCTTCTCTTTGCTGACCTGGGTGTATGAAGTTCTCTGTCTCCTCCCCTTCTCCTCTTGTTGTCGCTGTCTTTTTGTTCAGGCCAATGCTCTTTTGTTCAGGCCAATGGTCTGATGGCTCTCTCCTTCCTTGCCAAACTAG
>NW_010342172.1:0-203 GCF_000700745.2 Antrostomus carolinensis
AGTGTTTCCCTCCTAACAAATCCCAGCTGAAAATTATCCCCAGCACTATTCTAGCTACTAAAAAGAACCCATCTCTGTCCCATCTAAAAACCAGGACACTCGGTGGGGGCTTCTGGGGCACAGCCCTGCTCTGAGGGATCTTTCAGGGTCGCCTCCAGCTCTGCTTGTCCCACTGGGGTGCATCCAGCACTGCACTGCGAGCC
>NW_010342173.1:0-203 GCF_000700745.2 Antrostomus carolinensis
GAAGAGGGGCCGGGCAGACACCCCGCAGTGGCCGTGCTCCATCCCCTGGGCCATCCCGGGGCTCTCCCTGCCTGGGCAGCGCAGGGCTGGGCTGTGTTCTCCGGCCTCTCCCGCAGCCCCTCAGCTCTGGCTGCGCTCGCTCTTTGCCAGGTGCAGCCCTGGAGCGCACACAGGAGCAGGACCCCGCCCGTGGCCTCTTCCAC
>NW_010342174.1:0-203 GCF_000700745.2 Antrostomus carolinensis
TATTTAATGACAAAGCCAATTTCTAAACATTATGTTTATGAATCCTATTTTTTTGTTAGTGAATGTGGTGTTCATGGGTAGATTTTTGTGTCTCTAGAGAACATGCTTATTCTTTCATCATTAGCCTGTTAAGAAAAAGTCAAAAAAAAGTTGTTGTTGATGTGTATTTCTGAAGGTGGTACTCCTTTGTTCTTTTTAACAGG
>NW_010342175.1:0-203 GCF_000700745.2 Antrostomus carolinensis
GTATTATGAAACTGTATCTGATGTACTAAGTTCTGTTAAGAAAATGGAAGAGAGCCTTAAAAGGTTGAAGCAAGCCAGAAGAACTGCAACTTCAAACCCTGTTGGTACAAATGGGGGCATGAGTGATGATAACAAAATCCGACTGCAGCTGGCCCTAGATGTTGAGTATTTTGGAGAACAAGTAAGTTATGAGAAACAAGTTT
>NW_010342176.1:0-203 GCF_000700745.2 Antrostomus carolinensis
CAAAAGTGGGATTGTAGAGCTGTGCACCTCCACAAAGTGCTTGGCCTTTGACAGCAGTGGCTAGCAAGAAGTCCCTGAAGACTACCATGGTGGTGGATTTGGTTTGTTGCTCACTGGTGCTTTTTGTCTAAAATGCTACAGAAACTGGGCAAAATGCAAGCCAAAAATAGCGTTTAGTGGTGAGACAGTGTCCCAGGTTGCCC
>NW_010342177.1:0-203 GCF_000700745.2 Antrostomus carolinensis
TGTGAACGCGAGGCAGGACCGGCATCTAAAGGGTTAATCCGAGAGCAACAACCTTCTCCAAGTCAGTGGGGGGAAAAAGAAATTATAAATATAAAAAAAGATATAAAAGATAATGATTTTTTTCCTGGCTCTCTCTCATCCAGCTCCTTTTGTTCCCGGCCCCATGGGCTGGGAGATGGAAAGACCTCGTGGTTTCTCCCCAA
>NW_010342178.1:0-203 GCF_000700745.2 Antrostomus carolinensis
CAACCCTAAAATGATTATGTATGTGACTGATGCAACCCTAAATGTATATAAGGGAATAAGGTATTTACCTTGGTGTCTCTAGTCACCCAGTTCTTTACCCTGTGAAGAGTAAGAGACATTTTTAGTAGATGTACACATATATCCAAATAAATATTTTGTAAGATGAAGAAATTGGTCTTAAAATCACTTGGGAGGAGGTAATG
>NW_010342179.1:0-203 GCF_000700745.2 Antrostomus carolinensis
GGAATAAACCTTGGGGAACAGAACACAGGCCATATCTCCACCAGTACCTTCTCACACACAGCACCACAAGACTCTTCTCAAACACTTCACAAATTGCACGGTTCTCGTTGACCATTGTCATTTGCAGATAGACACCATTCAAAGACAAGGTGCACATTTTACAGAAACTCATCTATGAAAGTCTGTCTGTAAGGGTAAGGAGA
>NW_010342180.1:0-203 GCF_000700745.2 Antrostomus carolinensis
AAGGAATCTTATTTCTTTAAAGCAATATTTATAATTCCCTCATAACTGGCAGAGGTTTAGAGTATGCTAAACTATGCTCTGAAAAGAGAAGAGGAGGAAAATAATAATAATGAAAAGAAGTATTATAGGATTGCAAGCAACTTAGAAGCCTTTGACTTTCTGTCAGTGAGAAGTGATTAAACTTGTACCAAGAAATTAACACA
>NW_010342182.1:0-203 GCF_000700745.2 Antrostomus carolinensis
TGCCGTTGTACCAACCTCCCTCTCCTGTACCCTCTTTCTCTCTTGAGCTCCTCTTGCAGAAATGGGTCTTCCTAGCAAAATCACCATGCACTTTGTGCAGCATGGTATTCCTTCTTTTTACTTTCACTGGATTGTTTTTCTTTCTCCAAGGATCTGGGTGTCAGCTCAGCAAAGGAGAGTCCAGCACAGAGCCACCAAGATGA
>NW_010342183.1:0-204 GCF_000700745.2 Antrostomus carolinensis
CTTAGTAATTAAAAAAAATAAGTACTGTCTTACAAAAAAAACGTACTCTTCAGGAAAGTCAAAAGAAGCAAACTTAATTACATGGTACATAGGTCTAACTAACCTGATTTTAAACAGCTCAAAAATCAGAATGCTTATGTATAAAGATATCTACTAATTATTATAAAAGGAATTTAACACCATACCAACTCACACCAAGCAGCA
>NW_010342184.1:0-203 GCF_000700745.2 Antrostomus carolinensis
AGGCCAGGATGCCCTTGGCCTTCTTGGCCAAGAAGAAACCCGATGCATAACCACACACACTTCTGCAGCTCTTGCTGGAGCAGATCAAGTCCATTGACACCTTCTGAGCTGAGATGCCATTACATGGCACATGAGTTCTCGCCACCCGAAAGCCACCAGGGTTAGCTTCAGCCAGTGCTGTTTTCCCACACCATGATGATTCA
>NW_010342185.1:0-204 GCF_000700745.2 Antrostomus carolinensis
TTCTCATTGTGGAAAATTCTCCTCTTGTGTCCAATCACAATCTCCCCAGGAGGAACTTCTACCCATCACCCCTCATCTTTCCCAGGTGACCCCTTGTAAAAAGGGCATCTCAGGCTTCTCTGCAGCCACCCTTTAAGTGCTAGAACATGGTGATGAGGTCTCCCCTCAGCCTGCTCTTCTCAAGGCTGAACAAACCCAGTTCTC
>NW_010342186.1:0-204 GCF_000700745.2 Antrostomus carolinensis
TCGCTCTTGGCGGTTCTCGTAGAAGAGCTGGGAGCTGAAGATGGCCTCCAGGGCCTTGTTGTTGGCCTCCTGGGCGCAGAGGGCCAGCATCTCGTCCAAGAGGGCCAGCTCGTGCTCCCGCATGGCACTGACTTGCCCCAGCGTGTGCCTGACGAGGCGCAGGATCTTGCGGTTGTTGATGAGCTGCTGGTCGGAGGCCGGGTG
>NW_010342187.1:0-204 GCF_000700745.2 Antrostomus carolinensis
CACTCACTCTTCCTCATGTTGTGCTCTCACACACAATATTAGGTAACACCTTTCTGGCCAGGACACCTCTGCTCTTGGCTATTTCTCTCCTAGACTGAGCTTTGCTCTTGGCAGAAGTTTGCCTGCCTCTTTTGCCAGCTTCCTTCTCTCCTTCAAACCCTTCCTGCCTTAAGCAGCAGTCTACCAGTGATCACAAGGAAGCCT
>NW_010342188.1:0-204 GCF_000700745.2 Antrostomus carolinensis
GTCACAGCACCCAAAAATGACTCGTGGAACCTCAACTTGGCACCCAAAATAGCAGATGGGACCCCAAAATGGGTGATGGAACCCAAATTTGGCACCCAAGATGGTTGATGGGACCCAAAAATGGGTCATGGCACCCCAAAAATGGGTCATAGAACCCCAAAATGACTCATGGCACCCAAAAATGACTCGTGGAACCTCAAATTA
>NW_010342189.1:0-204 GCF_000700745.2 Antrostomus carolinensis
AGGATTAAATGTGTGAGATGGTATTTCTTGTTGGGACTCAGATATTTATCAGTTCTTATCTATGTGACAGTCTCACAAACCCTGAGTTCTGCAGCACTTCACTCTAACAAACTAAAAATGGAGCCCCATCTCTCTCTCTGCAAGGTCTTTTAAGGATAAACTGTCCAATTAACAAATGACACCTCAATTATTTTCACTTTTAAC
>NW_010342190.1:0-204 GCF_000700745.2 Antrostomus carolinensis
GAGCCAGCCTGGCACACAGCCCCGGTGGGTGACGGGGACCCCAGGGGTGACAGTCCCCTCTGTGGGGGTTACCCCATGGGCAGGCACCACCACTGAGCCCCACAGCTGCCTCCCGCCTGCCCACACAGCCTGTCCCAGCCACCTGCCAGCGGCACAGGAAGTTTTAGGAACTATTTTTAGACCCAGCTTTCCCTCCCCCCCCCC
>NW_010342191.1:0-204 GCF_000700745.2 Antrostomus carolinensis
TTTTTTTTTTGGGGGGGTGGTGTTTGACTAAACAGAACTGTGACAGTGAACAATGTCTTCACTGTGCAGAAGAAAGGAAAAATAATACATGGTGTTGTTATAGAAATAATATTAAAGTCACTTCAAATTGTGAGGCTGCTAAACTGTCCAGATTAGATTAAAAAGAGATTAGTATGTGAGGTGGGTTGACCCTGGCTAGAGGCC
>NW_010342192.1:0-204 GCF_000700745.2 Antrostomus carolinensis
AATTGTCTGTAGGTTTGGATCAGCACAGCACCACTGCCTGCTCTTGTTCCTTTCCTGCTCCTTCCAGGCACAGGGTGAATGGGTGACAGCAAGCATGGATGGAAGAGGGACCCTAATGGCTTTATCTAATTGATGTTTTGGGTGTTGAGTGAATGTTTTCAGTGATAATGCCATGGTGTTTCCTTCTGGCTTTTTTTTTTTTTT
>NW_010342193.1:0-204 GCF_000700745.2 Antrostomus carolinensis
CAAACCAGTCTGTCATTCTATGATCCTATGTTCAAGTACCCAACTTCCAGGTTGTACTACAGTTCTCCTCATGCTCCTCCTAATCAGAAATACCCTGTGACACCAGCCAGGAGGGACCTCAATGACTCTGCCTTCTCTGAGGTGCCTAAAGAAAGCAAACCCTCCTCAGACAGGAAAACAGAGGAGAATTAGTAATGACCCAAA
>NW_010342194.1:0-204 GCF_000700745.2 Antrostomus carolinensis
GGAATGAATTTGGTGAAAACAGCCTGTACCAAAGGGCTTGGAGGGTTGAAAAGGGTGGGTAAGATGAACATAAGTGTCTCACAGGGCAGAATATTCTTGACCCCTCAGAGTAAACCTTTTGGTACAGGATTCAGATATGCAAGAGTCTGAGATAAATGTAGTAGCTCTGATTATTTTTGCATGTACCATCTTCACATAACATTG
>NW_010342195.1:0-204 GCF_000700745.2 Antrostomus carolinensis
GGAATGAATTTGGTGAAAACAGCCTGTACCACAGGGCTTGGAGGGTTAAAAAGGGTGGGTGAGATGAACATAAATGTCTCACAGGGCAGAATATTCCTGACCCCTCAGAGTAAACCTTTTGGTACAGAATTCAGATATGCAAGAGTCTGATATAAATGTAGTAGCTCTGATTCTTTTTGCATGTACCATCTTCACATAACATTG
>NW_010342198.1:0-204 GCF_000700745.2 Antrostomus carolinensis
AAGGAAGCCCCTGCAGCCATCTGAAGTGCTGCCAGGGACCGGAGGCAACTTCCATGGCAACGCTTATCCATTTTTTCAAACGAACTCAGGTACTGAGCAGTCTTGCTGGGGTCCCTGAGTGGGAGACACATCCCAAAACCTGGGAGTGGCTGCAAGCGGTGCCCACGCTGGAGAAAAGGCGGAGGGGGAGAGCCATGTTCCAGC
>NW_010342199.1:0-204 GCF_000700745.2 Antrostomus carolinensis
AAACGCAAAGAGAAGAGGAAGCAGCAGCAGGAAAAGGGGGAAAAGGGGGAGCGGGAAGTGGACGGACTCATCCCAGCCCTGGACAAAGTCTCTGTGTCAGGAGGTGACAGTGGGGACAAGAACCCACCGGGTGACACTGAGATGACTGTAGTACAGCAGCAGGTTTGTGGTACTGGAGGTTCTGGTGAAGGAGAAGCTTTGAGT
>NW_010342200.1:0-204 GCF_000700745.2 Antrostomus carolinensis
ATGACCACCTACCTTCCAATCTTGGAGTTTATCTTCTCTGTCTTTCGCAGCAGCTTGAAGCTTCTGTTGCTCTGAGATGAGGAACAGCAGTTGGCTTTGAAGAGATTCCTGAGAAGGAGAAAGACAGAAGTCCTCTGGTTTATGGTTTGGTATCTCAGGGAGGTTCTTTGCTTGGTCAGATGCTTCTAATTATTATTATTATTA
>NW_010342201.1:0-204 GCF_000700745.2 Antrostomus carolinensis
GGTGGGAGGGCTGTCCCATGTCCCTGCCTGCTTCTAACTCTGCACTTGTCTCTCTGGGACTTGCAGGACTGGATAAAGGGGGAGCCCCAGGACTCTCTGGTCTATGGAGCATTTCAGGCCCTGGAGGAGTTGAGGTGAGGTCTGTTCCCTGGGCTCTGGGGACTCCCAGTGTGCCCCAGCCCAGCTGGCTGTGGCAGCCCCAGT
>NW_010342202.1:0-204 GCF_000700745.2 Antrostomus carolinensis
TTTGGGCCCTGGGACACGTCCCCGGGGGCTGGTGCTGCCCCCAGCCCCACTGCGGACCCCCCCCAGACTCCCCATGTGCACAGCAGCCCCTGGCTGCTCCCCGCCCTGGTGTGGTACCCACTGTGCCATTGCCCTTGCGGGGGGAAATGCCCCCAGCCGGGGGGGTGCTCTGGGGCTGTCCTTGTCCCCATGGGGTGCAGTGCT
>NW_010342203.1:0-204 GCF_000700745.2 Antrostomus carolinensis
GGATGAGAGGATGTTTAAGGAAGATTAGGGGTGTCAGGGGCTCTATTTGCTGGGGACTCAAGAACGAACCGAGCCCTTGATAAAACTAAAAGTAGGTCCCCGGCAACAGGAGGTAGAATTTTTAGTAGACTCAGGAGCAGAAAGATCTACCGTTCAATCATTGCCCCAGGGATGTAAAATTTCATCGGAGAAAATACAGGTAGT
>NW_010342204.1:0-204 GCF_000700745.2 Antrostomus carolinensis
GGCAGGGATGTATGGAGAAAAGTTATCATCTCCTGCAGAAAACCTCCATCCCCCTTTACCCAGCAGAGTATTTTGCCTCCCAAAAACCAGTGAAGAGTTCACTTCAGTCTAAAGGGAGTGAGAAGATCCTCAAGTCCTGGAACCAAGAAGCTGACACGAGTCTGACCCTGGGCTGCATTCAGAAGAGTGTGGCCAGCAGGTCGA
>NW_010342205.1:0-204 GCF_000700745.2 Antrostomus carolinensis
TTTTTTCCCCCAGTAACTTTTTTTGGGGCATCTCGTTTGGGCGCACACGCGTCCGCGCGCTCGTGCGTGTGTGTTCACATGTGTGTGCTCACATACATGTGTTTATACGTGTGTTCATGTGTGTGCTCACACATGTTCCTGTGCCACTGGAAGGGGCAGAGGTGTTTTTCTCCCTCCTGACACCCCAAAAGACCCCCCTGACCT
>NW_010342207.1:0-204 GCF_000700745.2 Antrostomus carolinensis
CCCCCCCACAGCATCCCCTGACATCCAGCCCCACGGCATCCCCCAACTATCCAGCCCCACAGCATCCCTCTGCCATAGTTCAGCCCCACAGCAACCCCCCAAAATCACCCAGCCCCACAGCATCCCCCCACAGATGTCCAGCCCCACAACACCCCCCAAAAGACCCCCCAGCATCCCTCTACCATGACCCAGCCCTATAGCATC
>NW_010342208.1:0-204 GCF_000700745.2 Antrostomus carolinensis
ATGAAAAGAAATAATTGAAACAATTAATCTCGGGTAGCAGAAATTTTAAAGCATGAAAGCTGCCAAACTTCACCAGAAGGTTGAATCATGCTCATTTTGTGCAGCCCCATCTGATTAAACAATTAATTTCTTATTCAGTGGTTATGGATGTTGCTTTTATTCCACAGAAGGAGCATTGTTCTGGTTTTGCTAGGATAGAGTTAA
>NW_010342210.1:0-204 GCF_000700745.2 Antrostomus carolinensis
GGGGACGGGGGGGGGTCTCACCGGCCACGCAGTCGTGGACGCTCTCGGCGTCCAGCACTTTGCACTCCTCGGTCCAGCGCGTCAGGGCCGTGGGGATGCTGGACAGGGTCCCTGCGCACAACATGGCGGCACGGGCTGGGGCACAGGCTCCGCCCCCTCCTCCATGGCTCCGCCCCCTCTCCAGGCTCCACCCCCCTCCTCACC
>NW_010342211.1:0-204 GCF_000700745.2 Antrostomus carolinensis
CCAGCCATACAGGTGGCTGGTCTCCATGGCTCATGATTGTCTCTGGACAGGCCCCCACACCCCACATCCCTGGGGTGGGCAAAGGCTCTGTTGGTGTTAGCCCCCCTGCAGAGGGGCCATGACCTCCCAGCTCAGCCCAGTGCTCACATGAAGTTGTGGGGCCACCATATACATATTCTTGCATCTGGGCAGGAACAACCCCAG
>NW_010342212.1:0-204 GCF_000700745.2 Antrostomus carolinensis
CATCCCCCAGCCTTCATCTCCATCACCCCCAGCCCTGCCTTCATCCCTCATCCCCATTACCCCCAGCCCTGCTTTCATCTCCCAGCCTTCATCTTCATCACTCCCTGCCCTGTCTTCATCCCCCAGCCTTCATCCTCATCCCCCAGCCCTCATCTCCCTCACCCCCAGCTCTGCCTTCATCCCCGCGCTCGGATGCTGCAGCTG
>NW_010342213.1:0-204 GCF_000700745.2 Antrostomus carolinensis
GAAAGCAGAGGAGTATTTGTGACTCCTGAATTGGTCTAAAAATCCATTTTTAAAGAAATAATGATTTAAATTCATCTGAAATTTAAAACAGAGGTAGAACCGCGGCGACTGAGGAAAGCAAAGGAATATTTGTGACTCCTGAATCGTTCTAAAAATCTGTTTTTAAAGAAATCAGGACTTAAATTCATCTGAAATTTAAAACAG
>NW_010342214.1:0-204 GCF_000700745.2 Antrostomus carolinensis
TAGTCATTCTCATGGGCAGCTCTCCTCTGGGGTGGTTTGTCCAGCACCATGGATGCAGGGACATCCTGGTTAGCTTCCACAGTGCTGTCTCCTTTGGTCTGGGACATCTCACCCTTTGGCACCTTGAATACTGGGGAACTGACTGTACCATACTGGGGTTTGTCATGAGCAGATCTGTGGCTTGCTGTTGTTAATGGCTGGGGG
>NW_010342215.1:0-204 GCF_000700745.2 Antrostomus carolinensis
CTTAGAAGACCCCTGAGGACACTTGGGGACACTGTGGGGACACTTGGGGACACTCAGGAGCCTCCTAAGGACACTTGGGGATACGTGGTGGGACACCAGGAGACCCATGGGGACACTTGGGGACACAGCCCGTGGTGGCCCAGGGTGGGTGGGGACAGGGGTGGAGATGAAGGGACACTTGGGGACACTTGAGGGACACATGGT
>NW_010342216.1:0-204 GCF_000700745.2 Antrostomus carolinensis
TGCTGAGGTCTCACCTCCCTTTCTCTGTAAACTATTATCCTCACACCCTCCACATCACAGCAACTTGCACTTTGTGTTCCAGCACTTGGGTACGGAAAACAGCGAGGGACATTATTCCATCTGGATTCTCTTGTTATTCCTTGAACAGATCGAAGCTGTGGCCAAAAGAAGACATTACAAGGCTCTTCCCATTTTGCAAGGAGC
>NW_010342217.1:0-204 GCF_000700745.2 Antrostomus carolinensis
CGAGCTCCTCGTTCCAGTAAAACCCGTAAAGCTGCTGGTCCTGGGGGGGTTGATTCCAGTGCTGCTTGTGCCTCGGCTTGGAAAGCTTCCACACGCTCCAGCAAGGCCTAAAAAGTGAGGGGACAGTGTGAATGTCACTGTGTCCCCCTCATAAAGGGGGTGGGGGGATGTGGAAGGGTCCCCTCGGCTCACCTGGACCTCCCC
>NW_010342218.1:0-204 GCF_000700745.2 Antrostomus carolinensis
TTTATTAAACAGCTATGGAGAACATTCCTGGGCAAAAAGACTCAGACATCTGTACTGGCCAATTAAAAAACCTAAACCTTTTGAAAAGTTTCTGCAACAAACAAGGCAAATAAGTGCATATGTGTGGCTCTGTATATAATTATCAAATTCAGAGAAATACTAAAATCTACATTCTAAGTAATAGTTGACACTAAATGCTCCTTG
>NW_010342219.1:0-204 GCF_000700745.2 Antrostomus carolinensis
CCAGGGGTGCCAGCTGGGGATGCCCTGGGGACACTCCCAGGGTGGGCAGAGGTTGGGGGCCTCAGCTGGGCACCCAGGGGGGTCAAACCAAAGGAAAAGCTGGCCGTGCCCAGCTCTGGCTTGGTCGCCCCCAGCTCTGGGGGGTTTTTTGTACCTTTATTTCAGTCGTCTCCCATTCCCAGAGACCGGCTCACCCATGTACCA
>NW_010342220.1:0-204 GCF_000700745.2 Antrostomus carolinensis
ACGGGGACAGCGACACCCACACGGGGACAGTGACACAGGGACATTGCCATCACCATGTTTGTCACGTTGGGTGTCACCGAGGTGGGGGTGACAGTGCTGGGGTGGTGAGGGTCACCGTGGTGGGGGGGTCACCATGTCATAGTGTCATAGTGTTGGTGTCACCCTGGCAGGGACCCCCCATGTCATGTTGGGTGTCACCATGGG
>NW_010342221.1:0-204 GCF_000700745.2 Antrostomus carolinensis
ACTTGTTGGGGCAGAACACAAAGTCAGGAACTCCGATTATCATCCAAAATGAGAATATTACTTCCTGTGGATCTTAACAAGTTATTTAACTTCCGGGCTTCAGTTAACTGTCTTTAACACAGGAGGATATTATTATAGATGGGAGACCAAAAACGACAGAGTTGACAAAGATTTGTGTAGTACTCTAAGATGAAATTCAATTAC
>NW_010342222.1:0-204 GCF_000700745.2 Antrostomus carolinensis
AAGCAAATGTCATTCCCATCTTCAAGAAGGGAAAGAAGGAAGACACAGGTAACCATGGACCAGTCAGCCTCACCTTGATCCCTGAGATGGTGATGGAATCCTAGTAACCATTTTCAAAACTGTGAAGGAGATGGTGATAACTGGGAGCAGTTGATATAGATTGACAAAGAGTATCATAGAATCACAGAATATCTTGAGTTGGAA
>NW_010342223.1:0-204 GCF_000700745.2 Antrostomus carolinensis
GCAAGAGGCCTCCCTGGTGTGGAGAAGACCTGTCATAGCACACGTTCCTGTTCCTGGGCCCAGGGGATGAGTTCATGTCCTGCACTGCATCCAGCAGTGCCCAGTGCCTGGTTCAGCACCCTGGCAGTGGCGCTGGAGAGAGGCTGGTCATGCTAAGGTCACCGCTGTGAGCGTGGTCTGCTCCAGCCAGCCCATGATTCCCAC
>NW_010342224.1:0-204 GCF_000700745.2 Antrostomus carolinensis
TGAGAGGTCTCCCTTCCTGCGGGGACACGGAGGGACCAAGGTGTCCCCCTGTCTCACCTGGAGGACACGCGGATGAGGCGCCGGTTCAGGTATTTCTTCTGCTCTGTCAGGGTCCCTGGGGACAAAGGGGAGAGGTCGGAGGGGCTGGCGGGCGCTCCCCCTGCACCGCACCGTGCCACGCCGTGCCATGCTGTGCCACGCCGT
>NW_010342225.1:0-204 GCF_000700745.2 Antrostomus carolinensis
CACATTTGGGCATCTTTCAGGCCGCAGAACCCCCATCTCCTAGAACAGCCATATTTGCTGTTCTGGGAGCATACGTCCAGCACCACAGTGGCCTCCTGATGTCACAAGCCACCTCACTGCCTTCTGTTCTGGGCCCTATAAATACAGGGGCCCTGGCAGCTGGCTCATAATTCAGTGAGCTTTGATGCTCTTGGATGCCAAGAA
>NW_010342226.1:0-204 GCF_000700745.2 Antrostomus carolinensis
GTGATTTCAGTTTTTCTATGCCTGGAAGATCTCTGATTGCCTTCTTGGGTGTTTGCAGCAACTACACTGACAGTCTTCTTGGGTGACTCTTTCTTAACATCTCTTTTCCCCCTCAGTTCTCATACATGGGTCTCCAGTTAAAAGGTGGTTTCACTATCCCACTTCTTATGTCCTCCCCCTGGTCACACAAGAAGAACCAGAGTG
>NW_010342227.1:0-204 GCF_000700745.2 Antrostomus carolinensis
GATCTCTCTTAAGGCTGGGATCTTCCCCAAGGTCACTAGTAGTAGGTAAATGCATTACCTACTACTCGGTGTAGGTAATGCATTTACCTCTGGTAACCAGCATTTTCCAAGCAAATAGTCATGGCTTCTATTGCAACTCTCACAAATTTGTGTGTTTCCAGTAAAACAACTCGAGCCAGTCAACTGGTTTAGCTCTGATGTGTT
>NW_010342228.1:0-204 GCF_000700745.2 Antrostomus carolinensis
AGAAGCAGCCAGTTGACAGCCCGAGAACCCGGCGCTCAGCCCAGCGGGGCTGGAAACAGCGACCGCAGCGACAGAAAGCGGCGCTGGGCGTGCCGGGCCCCACGCGTCCCCACAGGAAGGGTGGGTCAGCTGCGAGCCTGGGCGGCTGTGGGAAGATGCAGATGCAGGTACGGGGCTGTGGCAGGTCCCTTCCTTTCCCATAAA
>NW_010342229.1:0-204 GCF_000700745.2 Antrostomus carolinensis
AGGAGCCCTGGGGGGGACACACAGAGGGGACAGAGGGACACAGAGGGGACACGGAGCAGCCCTGGGGGGACACAGAGGGGACAGAGAGAGGGGACACACCACGGGGGGTGACACGGTCCTGGGGTGACACAGGGACACATGAAGGGGACACAGAGGAGCCCTGGGGGGGACACGGGGACAGCCCAGGTGACACAGAGGGAAGGG
>NW_010342230.1:0-204 GCF_000700745.2 Antrostomus carolinensis
ACCAGTGACACACCAGTAACAGACCAGTAACACCAGTAAGAGCTGTAGCAACCAGTAACCACCAGTGAGAACCAGTAAGCAGCTGTAACCACCAGTGATACACCAGTAAGAAGCAGTAAGAACCAGTGACACACCAGTAACAACCAGTGACACACCAGAAACAGACCAGTAACCACCAGTGCTAACCAGTAACCAGCTGTCACC
>NW_010342231.1:0-204 GCF_000700745.2 Antrostomus carolinensis
TTTATTGCAGCAAAACCAGAGATTCTCACTTTGGATATACTTAGCAATGGTATTCTCCAGTGCGTAGCAGCTGGATTCCCAGCCCCCACCATACACTGGTATTTTTGCCCAGGAACTGAGCAGAGGTGAGTTAAGTAACCAGAGTCTCCAAAGGTTATTCTAGATGTAACACACCCAATTTAAAATTAAAAACTAAGAACATAA
>NW_010342232.1:0-204 GCF_000700745.2 Antrostomus carolinensis
TATATATATATATTTACATGTATATAATCTCGTACCACAGCTGTGGAGTTGAGATTTTGCAGGATTTTAGTAATTAAAAAGCCTGCACATCGAAGCAGCACCGTGCACATTCCATCCAAAGTTAAATAAGATTTTCCTGCAAATGCAGGTGTGGGAGAGGATTCCCAGTGAAGTTCCAGTACCTGAAGGGGCTCCAGGAAAGCT
>NW_010342233.1:0-204 GCF_000700745.2 Antrostomus carolinensis
CCCCCATCCCCTACTTTTTCTTGTTCTCCTTGCAGGCCACGACGTATCTCTGCGCCACGTTGAGGGGGGGCGAGTACCCGTCGGCGTAGGAGGTGTCTTCGAACAGCACCGAGTAATCGTCCTGCGGCTGGAAACACCCAAAACAACCCCATTTAGGGCAAAAATGACCAGTTCTGGGAAAAAATGGTGAGTTCAGTTAAAAAA
>NW_010342234.1:0-204 GCF_000700745.2 Antrostomus carolinensis
TCCAGCTGCAAGAACCAATGCAGCCACACAAGCAGAGCCTTTGAGGGAACATGTGGCCGTCCAGGTCTCGGGCTGCAGGATGTGCCCGAGTTTCAGACCAGTATCCGGTGACAGTAGTGAGCTCTCCTGTGGGACATGCGCCCAGGTAAAAGAATTGCTCAGCCTGGTGACAGAGCTTTGGGAGGAGGTGTCCAGGCTGAGGAG
>NW_010342235.1:0-204 GCF_000700745.2 Antrostomus carolinensis
CTGACCAGTGCAGTGGCCTCCAAGGCTTCCTGGTCTTCCACAGCTTTGGAGGAGGCACAGGCTCTGGCTTTACCTCCCTCCTCATGGAGAGACTCTCCGTGGAGTACAGCAAGAAGTCCAAGCTGGAGTTCTCTGTCTACCCAGCCCCAAGGGTCTCCACAGCAGTGGTGGAACCCTACAACTCTATCCTCACCACCCACACCA
>NW_010342236.1:0-204 GCF_000700745.2 Antrostomus carolinensis
TATTCTCTCTTTTGTCCATATAAAACAACAGTACTGTATCATCTTTTTCTTATCCTTATCCTCATTATGAGATATGTCTTCCCAATGTTCCGACATCCTCCCTAAAGGACTGTCCATAGGAATGTTCCTGGGACTTTTACCATCGTCCCCTTTCTTTTCCCTGGGACTTTCCCATCGTCCCCTTTCTCTCCCCTAGGCCTAGTA
>NW_010342237.1:0-204 GCF_000700745.2 Antrostomus carolinensis
TCCTGATCTGCACAGGTGACTCATCATAACACAAAAATTCCACCCCCCCCAGGAAAATCAGTAAAATGACCAAAAGAAAATCCACAAACACACCTGTACACATACACTTGCACATACACTGGCCCACACTCCTTATTTTCTTGAAATATATATTTATTTACTGTTGGGCAATATGTGGATAAAAAGTTAGCAAACCAGGATGGT
>NW_010342238.1:0-204 GCF_000700745.2 Antrostomus carolinensis
ACAGATTTGGGGAGGGGGGGTCAGCCCAGCTGCCTGCCCCTCCCCACAGACCCCACGGTGCTGAATTAACTCGTGGTCAGAGCTGGAATAACCTCAGTTGGGATTTGGGGTGACAGGGTCCCCATGGGATGATTTGGGGACACAGGGATGGGGCTGAGCTAGAGCTGCCCAGTTTGGGGGGGTCCAAATCCTCGTGTCACCCCC
>NW_010342239.1:0-204 GCF_000700745.2 Antrostomus carolinensis
TCCTGCCCCCTCGCCGGGGCAGCGGGGCCATGTGTGCAACCCGGAGAAGATCCAAGTGACCAAAGCCAGGACAGGGTTGGCACGGGCAATGGGGACTTGCCTGGAACCCCCTCCTGTGCCCGCTGTCCCCGGGCAAAGCCGGGGGCTCCCTGGGGATGCGCAGGCCGAAGGATCACCAAGCTGCGAGGCGGCTCAGCCTCACCC
>NW_010342240.1:0-204 GCF_000700745.2 Antrostomus carolinensis
GGGGTCTCCCCATTATTCTCTATCCCTCCAGGATTCTCTCCCTGACTCCCTCCACTCCTTTATGAGTCTGGGGTCTCCCCATCCCCCTGGGGTGGGTCTCCCCATTATTCTCTATCCCACTGGGGGGGGGTGTCTCCCCATGACTCTCCATCCCTCTATGGGTCTTATGGGTCTGGGGTCTCCCCATTATTCTCTATCCCTCCA
>NW_010342241.1:0-204 GCF_000700745.2 Antrostomus carolinensis
CTTTATGTGAATGTTAAACATCTGTCTGGGGCTTCATCTGCTTGTGAGAAAAAAAAAGCACGCTCTTTAGACTTCACAACCCACAAAGAGGCCTCACAGACAGGTCCATTCCTCCACCTAATCGCTTCTTCATGTGACGTATCTTCGGGGAGTCATTTACTAAAAAACAAAGGAGTTTTCCTGAGAAGAATGCACCTGGGAATA
>NW_010342243.1:0-204 GCF_000700745.2 Antrostomus carolinensis
TTTTGAGGAAGTCCTGCTTTCCTCTCTGGGCTGCCAGCTGTAGCACTGGAGTTTGGAAGGGGAAATCAGCATGGAAAACCAATGTTTATGAGTGGTCAAAAGGCAGCAGGCTGAGCAGCACTGCTCAACGTGGTCTGGGTAAGGAACTCAGGTGTGTTGTTCTTTGGGAAAAAAAGGGGAGGGAAGGGAAGGGAAGGGAAGGGA
>NW_010342244.1:0-204 GCF_000700745.2 Antrostomus carolinensis
CACTCACACACACGAACAATTGTTTGAGTGTATAACACACACTCACTCACTTTCACACTCACTCACACACATGAACAATTGCTTAAGGGTGTAACTCACACTCACACACTCACTCACACACCCCCGGGATGCCACAAGCCTCCAAATAAACACATCGTCCATAATTCACCAATTCTCTGAAGTTTGGGGGTCATGGGGTGGGGG
>NW_010342245.1:0-204 GCF_000700745.2 Antrostomus carolinensis
TGCCAGCATCTCCCTGGGGATGGGACCCAGGAACCAGCATCTCCCTGGGGAGGGATGTGCCAACCATCCAGGTCAGCCAAACTGGTTTTACTGGTGTTGACCAGCAAACTGAGAGCCCTGTTCATCACAATAACCCCTCTGGGACCAGTTTCCCCCCCAAAAGTGCTTGAGCAGGTCACAGTCAGGCAGGGACACAGGCAAAGG
>NW_010342246.1:0-204 GCF_000700745.2 Antrostomus carolinensis
GTGTGTGGCAGATAGGACTTTTCTGCTTAGAGAGATCGTGATCTGGAGAGTGGAAAATGGGTTTATGGAACAAGTGTAAAAGGATAAAAAGGCTTATATACCTTTTTGCCCATTTAATGGCATGCAAATTCCTGCAATTAAATTCCTTCTGGCCGTGAAAGAAGTGTGACATGTGATCAAAATAAAGCTTTTCATGCTCCATAG
>NW_010342247.1:0-204 GCF_000700745.2 Antrostomus carolinensis
CTAACATTCTGTCATTCTGTGATTCTGTGAATAGGGGATAAAGTGGTCAGTGGAGTGTAAAGAGAGCACTGGTTAGTATGCTTGTCTGGCAAAGTCCTGAGTTTAATCATCAGTCTGTCCTAGCTTCCTATTCAAATTTATTCCTAATTTTTTTCTTGAATGAAAGTGGTTTTGTTGTGGTTTAACCTGGCAGGCAGCTAAAGA
>NW_010342249.1:0-204 GCF_000700745.2 Antrostomus carolinensis
TCACACTGTGGTTGGAAGCAGCAGGAAAGGAACAAGAGCAGGCAATGGTGCTGTGCTGCTCCAAACCTACACGTATTTCAGTCCAGGCAACATTCAGTTCATCCAGAATGAAGATACAACTGAACAGGAAGAAAAGTACAACTGTCTCTCAAATCAAGCCTCTTTTATGAGCAACTTACCTGTAGCATCACTGGTTGCTTCTTC
>NW_010342250.1:0-204 GCF_000700745.2 Antrostomus carolinensis
CTCCATTTAGCTGCAGGCAGCGTTGTGGAACAGCAGCGTCCACGGTGCTGGTGCGAGATGGCAGCACACGGTACTCACCGGCTCTGGGGTGCTCCTGCGAATACACCAAGGTGATCTGTTTCCAGAGTTATTGAAATGCACCACAGATGTCATCACGGCTGTTCTGTAAGGAGAGACCAAAGACACAGTCATTAACACCCAGCA
>NW_010342251.1:0-204 GCF_000700745.2 Antrostomus carolinensis
AAAGGAGGAAACAATAGTTAAGATGACTAATAGTAGAGTGAAGAGGCTGATCAGAGTGCGAGGGAGAGCAGCAAGGAGTACTTTCTTGGAAAAATGACACAGTAGAGAAGCTGAGGAGCGTTAGGTGACTTGCTGCTTTTGGTTTAAAGGAATCTGTATGTGACGTGGGTCTTTATACCATGAGATGCACTTCACGATGTTTTA
>NW_010342252.1:0-204 GCF_000700745.2 Antrostomus carolinensis
GGGTTAATTTTGGGGGTATTTGGAGTATTTCTGGGGGTATTTTGGGGGGTTTTTGCCGGATTTGGGGTATTTCTGGGTCATTTTGGGGGTACTTGGGGGGTAATTAGGGGGTAACTGGGTCATTTTGGGGTATTTTGAGGATTTTGGGGGTATTTTGGGGTATTTTCAGTTTATTTGGGGTATTTCTGGGGCTATTTTGGGCCA
>NW_010342253.1:0-204 GCF_000700745.2 Antrostomus carolinensis
CCTGGGCTGTCACCATCAAGCAAGACATGGATGTCCCCACCATCCCCTGGGCTGTCACCATGGGACAGTGTACGGATCTATCCCTCATCCCTTGGGCTGTCACCAAGGGCAGGGCATGGGCATGTCCCTTGGTCCTCAGGCTGTCACCATGGGTGGGGCATGGACATCTCCCTGCATGCCCAGGCCATCACCCTGGGACAGGAC
>NW_010342254.1:0-204 GCF_000700745.2 Antrostomus carolinensis
CCCCATGGTTGCCCCATCACACTCCTGCACACCATGAGCTCTGCAAGCTTGGCCCAGGGAAAGGGTTGGTCCCCGAGAGATGCTGGTGGGAACTTGGTGACAACCAGGACGAGGAGATCATGGGGGTGTGAGGAGAGAGGCAGAGGAACTACTCCCAGAGACTTGAGGTGAATAATTGATGGGTAATTAACTTGTACATTCACC
>NW_010342255.1:0-204 GCF_000700745.2 Antrostomus carolinensis
ACCTGTAATTGGAGCTTCAACTTCTATCATAGTTTTTTCCCTCCGTAATATTGCAGCACCCTCATTGATGATTCTAAGTGCAATTTCTTCATCCACTCGGCCTTCTTTTATCAAGTGGTTCTTCAAAATGTCAACCCTTGGTCTTCCATCTGTGTCAAATACTTCTTCAGATGTCAAGCGATGTGTTGGTGGAAAAGGGACAGC
>NW_010342256.1:0-204 GCF_000700745.2 Antrostomus carolinensis
AAAAAAAAATACAAAGGGAGGGGAAGATGTAACAAAAAACTCAAGACATCCAAATTCACAGCTGTAGTATGTAGACTCTACCTGGCCTCCCTATAGAAAGGGGAGATACTATGACTGGCTGAACAGCTGTTTGTGGGGGAGCTGCTGTTGTGACACTGGCTGGAGTGGAGGCAGCAGAATTTGAGGAGAAGCCTGTAGCTGGAG
>NW_010342257.1:0-204 GCF_000700745.2 Antrostomus carolinensis
GGGATTCTGTGATTCATCACTCCCCCACTCTACTAGACCATCTCCTCCCTCCTCCTTTTTGCTCTGTTAATACAGCCACGCAGCCAGCAGAAGACACAACTGCAGTCTGCACAGATTTACCTGTTCTGTAGCTCATCTGGCCACCATGGGAGGACCAGAAGCAAGTGCACTGCAAAGGAAAGGCTGCCCAGCTCCTGCCTTACC
>NW_010342258.1:0-204 GCF_000700745.2 Antrostomus carolinensis
GAAGAGCCTAACTTTAATTTCTGTTTGGGAAGAGAAGCCCATGCAGATGCTTTTCCTTTCAGCTGTCCCCATGGGCACAGGGCAGGTGTTGCTGGCTCCTCACCAGTTTGTGGGATGTGGGACCTTTGGAAATGCAGCAAATCCAAACCAATATCAAGTGTCCAAAACAAGCTCATGAATGTCTACAGAGAATTTGTGTCCTGC
>NW_010342260.1:0-204 GCF_000700745.2 Antrostomus carolinensis
GACATCCCCTGGGACCCCACAACCACCCCATGGGACCTCATCACCACCCTCATGGGTCCTCTGACATCCAGTGCCATGTCCCAGGGGACGCTGTCACCACCTCCATGGGTCCTGGCACCCAGTCCCACGTCCCAGGGGACCATGTCACCATCCCAATGGGCCCTGGTACCACATCCTGAGGGACCACGTCACCATCCCCATGCA
>NW_010342262.1:0-204 GCF_000700745.2 Antrostomus carolinensis
AATTAAAAAGATGAAAATTCACACACAGACACACACAAAAAAATTAATAATAAAAGAAGAACGAGCCACACACCGGAGTGAGAATCAAAAACTGATGGAGAACAGAGACCTAAAGCCACCGAGAGGTGAATATGCAGGAGAGAAAAGCAAAAAACCCACCAGTCTGCACTGAGAAAAATTTATTTACAGATCGAGAGACAGAAA
>NW_010342263.1:0-204 GCF_000700745.2 Antrostomus carolinensis
CCCCATTCAACTTGGGCCTCAGTCCCATGCCTGATCCTCTAGTAGCTTTTGATCTCACCATCACCTTAATGACTATAATGAACTCTCCCAGTGTTTTTTTGTGGTTGCCTCGTGAGCATTCCTTATGGCCTCCAGCTGTGGGTTGTTGTACCCCCAGGTGCGACTTGTGAGGTGGAGATTAGGCTGAGCCAAGAGTTTACAAAG
>NW_010342264.1:0-204 GCF_000700745.2 Antrostomus carolinensis
GGGTCCCCCCGTGGGAATGGGAGCGTGTTCCCCGTGGGAAAGGAGTTCACGTGGGTGTGGTAACGGGGTTCCCCGTGGTCGTGGGGTCCCGTGGGTGCATGTTCCCGTGGGTGTGCTCAGCTTCCCTGTGCCTGTAGGATACCACGGGTGTCCGTGGGGTCCCGTGGGTGGTCGGAGGGTCCCTTGGGTGGGCGCGGGGTCCTA
>NW_010342265.1:0-204 GCF_000700745.2 Antrostomus carolinensis
GACTTCTTAATGAGAGGTAAAGACACACCTTTACATTCCGTGGAGAAGTAAACAGCATGGAGGATGAGATCTGACAGAGCCATCCGCCCGCACTTCTTCATCAAGGATGCTGCTGCCTTGGAAGTTGATGGCCGCGGCGCGGCTTTACCCCGCGGCCTGGTAGGCCGGAGGCTTCGAGGCGGCAGCAGCGCTGCTGCTCTTCTC
>NW_010342266.1:0-204 GCF_000700745.2 Antrostomus carolinensis
CAGTGCCTGCAGCGAGGGGGAGGGAGTGGAGACGGAGCCTTTTTCCACGGGGAAATGGAGCTGCGGGCAGTGATGTTGTCCCCCTGGAGTGTTTCCAGGCCCAGCAGCAGCAGCATTGATCTTCAGGCCAGGAGGGTTTTGGGGTGCTGCCTGGGCCAGGCCCTTTGGGGAAGGGCACCATAAGGAGACCCACAGGGAGGGAGG
>NW_010342267.1:0-204 GCF_000700745.2 Antrostomus carolinensis
GTCATTTCTTAATTTATATTTCAAGTAGTAGTCAGGATCTTCAGCCACAGCAAAGCCAGTGTCTCCTCCAGCTCTTCAGTCGTTACCAGATGTTGGCAGTTGATCTCTAATTGCTGCAGGTCCTGCCTCTTCTCCATCCTCCATGTCATCCAGCTTCACTCCCTCCTTGCTGCCTTTGGTTGCAGCATTGAACAAAGAGGATAT
>NW_010342269.1:0-204 GCF_000700745.2 Antrostomus carolinensis
TGTCAGTTGGGTGTAGAAGGCTGTGTACTATTGTCTGCCAAGTCTCCCTCCTCCTGCCCGATTAACTTCTTTATTGAGAAGATAGGGGAAAAAATACCGAATCATTATGCAAAACATGTTTTAGTAATTACCTGGAAGTAAAGGGGCAGGATGTTCTCAAAGATGGATGAATCCTAGAAACTAATCAAAATCATTAAATTATTC
>NW_010342271.1:0-204 GCF_000700745.2 Antrostomus carolinensis
ACTGGGAGGGAACTGGGAGCACTGGGAGGGCAGTGGGAGGGACTGAGGGGGACTGGGAGCACTGGGAGGGCACTGGGAGGGGTGGGAGGGGCACTGGGAGGGACTGGGAAGGACTGGGTGAGCAGACTGGGCTGTACTGGGAGGGACTGAGCTGTACTGGGCAGGGCTGGGAGAGCACTGGGAAGGACTGGGCCTTACTGGGAC
>NW_010342272.1:0-204 GCF_000700745.2 Antrostomus carolinensis
GATTTCTCTTAAAGCAGAAGCAAAAAGGCATCTTTACCTTGTTTGCAACACTGCAGGAGGAGCAATCCTGAGCCTTCCAGATCTGGATCAGGACCTCAGCAGCAAACAGTAGAAACACAGTGCCAGGGAAACACATTGTTGGTCCATAAACAGCATCAGCACAGAGCTGGAATTGTAGGATTCACCTCTGTCCCATGGGCTGCT
>NW_010342273.1:0-204 GCF_000700745.2 Antrostomus carolinensis
GAAGAGCAAAATACTGGGAGAACTGGGGGTACTGGCATGGTTGTTGGACAGAATTCAAGAAGTTACATCATGTACTGGGAAACAGCCCGAAACAACCAAACCTGTAATTTTCAAGTAAAACTCCAAATACCGAGCTGGCATATGCTGCCCATTGTACTAATGATGATGCATTAACCATGAGATAGAGAAGAAATCACTTGTCAT
>NW_010342274.1:0-204 GCF_000700745.2 Antrostomus carolinensis
TTCCTCTGTTGGAGACACAAGGTGGCCCACCCCAACACAGCATCATCTTTTTTACCAAACCTTATACTCACTTTTCTCCAGGGCAATTGAAACCTAAACCACTTTCAGAGTCACAGTGGAGACAAGACGAGACGAAATTTGGAAGTAGACCATCTGTAGTAATAATGAAAGTATTTGCCCTCAGATGCAACTTGCCTTTCATCT
>NW_010342275.1:0-204 GCF_000700745.2 Antrostomus carolinensis
GAAACCAAAACACAGCGCTATTCCAGCTACTGAGAAGAGAATGAGCTCTACCCCAGCCCAAACCAGGACACCCAGAGAGGGCGGGGAAGATGAACCGGGTAGGGAACGGTGTTTGTGCAGGAGGGAAGGAACGGAGGGAGGGAAGGAGAGCTTGGCTTGGCTCAGAGGGGCCGGGGACTGCCCGGGTTCCGGACCGCTCGCCGC
>NW_010342277.1:0-204 GCF_000700745.2 Antrostomus carolinensis
GTAACACAAAGCATTGTGTATTCATTTAAAACGAATATTTTAAAACAACCTTAAGGTTAGGCTATCAGAGATGTTGCATCTGAATGATTCTTTTAAACAAAATGGAATAAAGTTAATAAGCAGAGCACCAAAGAAAGTTAGTGGAACGCTTTTTAGCAAAAAAGTGGCTGATGGCCACCACCACAGCCAAAAAGCCTTAATTTC
>NW_010342278.1:0-204 GCF_000700745.2 Antrostomus carolinensis
TTGCACCGTTTTTTCCCCACACTGCCCTTAATTCTAAACAATGTAGCCTCGTATTAATTTTCTGAACATTAACTTAATAGATTTTCCAGTCTGTGTTGCAAATACAATGCATTTGAATCAGCATAGTGAAAACTGAGTCATGCCCTCATTTGCACAGTTCTGATGTGAATATTGGTGTTTGTGCCTAGCAAGGCATTGTATTTC
>NW_010342279.1:0-204 GCF_000700745.2 Antrostomus carolinensis
GTCATTTTTGAATGTTCTGAGAGGAAAGAACACCGAGAAACTCTGATTTTTATACCCTCTTTTTGTGGAAATAGGAAGCATTTTTAAAGAGACAGATGAAGTTATTGTCTAGTAGTTTTCAGATGCTGAAAGAAAACAATTTTGACGAAGACAGTGAACAGCACTGAATAGCTGACTTCTTCAAATGGACATCTAGCTGATGAC
>NW_010342280.1:0-204 GCF_000700745.2 Antrostomus carolinensis
TTCTAGTAGTGGCCTTTTTTCATGCTCATGCATCAACCTGAGGCAGTGACAAAATATGTCAGTCCTCTGTGCTGTGTGTCAAGTGTAGCTGTCTTCTATCATCTTTTTCTCCACTTGTCGTCCCAAATTCATTCTTGCAGTTGGAAGAGAAGAAAGAGCAATCAGTAGGCAGTGGGGCTTGCATGTCTTGCCTAGTTGACAGGT
>NW_010342281.1:0-204 GCF_000700745.2 Antrostomus carolinensis
GTCCTGCTGATGTTCTTGTGTGGATTTGTTACTGGAGCCTCTTTCCCACATACCAGATGGCAAGTAACACAGTTTCCTGTCCTACACAGCCATTGGAGGGATAACCGACTCAAATATTTTGGAGATACACAGTTATTTCAGTAAATATAGCCATATAGAAAAGTAGAAAAAGGTGTTCGGGATGTTGAAAGTTCCTCTTCTTAT
>NW_010342282.1:0-204 GCF_000700745.2 Antrostomus carolinensis
AGAGCATCCATCCCACCTCAGAGTATCCATCCTACCCTGGGACATCCATCCATCCTGCCCTGGAGCATCCATCCATCCTGTCCTCGAGAATCCATCCCACCATGGACCATCCATCCATCCATCCTACCCCAGAGCACCCATCCCTCCTTCCCTAGAGCATCCACCCCTCCCTGGAGCATCCATCCCTCCCACCCTGGAGAATCC
>NW_010342283.1:0-205 GCF_000700745.2 Antrostomus carolinensis
GGGCTGGGACAGAGGGTGACGGCTGCGGGCAGGGCGCCGTGCTGGCAGGAGGAGCGCTGGGGTGTGTGTGCCCACAGGAAAATGGGCGCCCCCGGGAGCCCCCATGGCTGGGGTGAGGGTGGGGGGCACTGTGGACCCCCAGGCAGGGGCTGAGCAGAAGGCAAAGCCCAGCTGCTGGTGGGGAGTGGGAGCGCTGTGCTCCTGG
>NW_010342284.1:0-205 GCF_000700745.2 Antrostomus carolinensis
CCCCGAATCACCCCCCGAATAACCCCCCAAAAATCACCTCCGAATCACCCCCCCAAAATAACCATCAAAACTCCCTTCGAATCACGCCCCGAATTACTCCTCGAATCACCCCCAAAATCACCCACGAATAACCACCGAATCACCCCTAAATCACCCCCTAATCACCTCCCAACATCACCCCCGAATCACCCCCCAAAATCACCCC
>NW_010342285.1:0-205 GCF_000700745.2 Antrostomus carolinensis
TCCCACCCAAACCAGTCCATGATTCTATGACATTCAGGCAAAGGACCACTCCCCACGCAGCCACCCACCTGTTCCACCCCCGTCTGCTATTTCTACAGCAACAAGTGCAGAACAGAACAGTGAGGGGTCCCTGCTGGAGCACCAGCTCCTAATCACGAGCCAGTCTGATGCTGGTAGCATCACCCAGCACCAGTATGACCATCAC
>NW_010342286.1:0-205 GCF_000700745.2 Antrostomus carolinensis
CTCCAGACTGGCCATACTGGTCCCACCATCATCTCGTTCATCAATAAATTAGTTTATTGGGTTCGTGTGTTTGCAAACGGGGTCAATAAATAACCGACTGGTTAAAACCCCCAAACCCCCCCAAACCCCCCAGTGGTGAAACCCAAACCCACCTCAATGGGGGGGGGACACACGGGGGGGGACATGGGAGGACCCTCAGTGGTGG
>NW_010342287.1:0-205 GCF_000700745.2 Antrostomus carolinensis
GGAGGGTCCTGTGTGGTGTTTGGGCTGCTGTTGGGAGTGAGTAGCTCCTACCTGGTGTTGGTTAAGGGTGGGATTGCAGAACAGTTGGCTCAGGGGTGTTGGGATTGTTCCTCTCAACGCAGGTGAGGAAGTTGAGAGAGAAGGGAGATGAATTTCCCAACGCAACCACCTGAAAATAAACCTAGTCTGGCTTTGCAGCACATCA
>NW_010342288.1:0-205 GCF_000700745.2 Antrostomus carolinensis
ACCAAGCCTGTGGAGGTTTCAGGGCTGTCAGGCCAACACTCAACCTTCTGGTTAATTCTTGAATCATCTGCTAGAGCAGATGAGCCCATGTGGGCTTTGCCCCAGGAGCCATCCTGCAGAGCTTGCCAGAGTATCTGTTGGAGACCTGGGAAGATGATGGCTAGGGAGAAAAGCTTGGGAAAGCTGTAATGCAGGTGGCAGGGAT
>NW_010342289.1:0-205 GCF_000700745.2 Antrostomus carolinensis
CCCCATAGCTCTGCCCCATAGCTCTGCCCCACATCTCTGCCCCACATCTCTCTCTGCCCCACAGGTGCTGCGGGAGGCGCTGGAGCCCAGCCTGCCCGCCCTGCCCTCCTCGGGTGAGCGACCCACGGATCTATGGGGCGGACGTGTGGGGTGGTTGTGGGGCACTTGTGGGTCGCTGTGGGTCGCTATGGGGTGGTTATGGGTC
>NW_010342290.1:0-205 GCF_000700745.2 Antrostomus carolinensis
GGGTGGCGGTGGGGGCAGGGTGGTCTGCGCTGCCTCTGCGCTCAGGCGCCCACCCCCCCGCGCAGCGAGCAAACTGCTGTTTCAGTAGTTCATGAAAAAACAAAACAAAACCAAACCCCAAACAAACTTCCCCAGGACTCGCAGAAGGTCCCCGCAGAAAAGCCGGTCGGCGGCGAAGTTTAAAACCGCACACGAGAGGAGAGGA
>NW_010342291.1:0-205 GCF_000700745.2 Antrostomus carolinensis
CAGGGGTGACAATCCGGGGGTGACACTCCAGAGGGGACAATCTGGAGGTGACAATCCGGAGGAGACAATCAGGGGGGTGACAATTCCCACCGAGTCACGTGGGTGGCTTCTAGTGCCGGGTACAGAAGTGAAACTTGGTGGCCCTGAGAAGTCACGTCGGGCTGGTGACAACGAACCGGTGACAACAGAGGAGGTGACAGAATTT
>NW_010342292.1:0-205 GCF_000700745.2 Antrostomus carolinensis
ACCTCAGGAGCAGGTCATTGGATTTGTCCTGCTATATCAGGAGTCCTGCCATATCATGAGGGATATGTCCTGGCATATCATGAGGTTCCCTCCATGCATCCAGCCTTTCTAGGTCCCTTGGGATGGCAGCCCTGCCTGTCAGTGTGGTGTCTGTTCTCCTCAAAGCACTGGCACCTACAAATGTTATGAAAAAGCACTTTCTCAT
>NW_010342293.1:0-205 GCF_000700745.2 Antrostomus carolinensis
GAGCTGGAACCCCTCAAATACACCAAGGTGGCCAAAGCTGTCTCCATGTCCTGGCAGAAAGTGGAGAGCTGCATCCAAGGCACCACATCCCTCCTTTCTCACTGCCTGGGGAAGGGGGAGAACGTGGCCCTGGTCCTGAGGGACGTGGGGGTTCTCCTCATTGAAGGCAAGACAGTAAAAATGAGGTTTTTTTACAACTTCCTGG
>NW_010342294.1:0-205 GCF_000700745.2 Antrostomus carolinensis
TCAGGCTTTAAATGAGCGAGGCTCCTTATTTACACTCACGGGCCCTGAGGCAACAGCTTCTTGCAAAGGTCACTCCACTGAAACTGGAGGCTCATTCGTTTTTGCACGTTTTTAAACTATCGCAGTTACAGTGTTGCAGAGTTAAGTCCAGGCTCAGAAAGGTAGGGCCAATCATAAAATCATAGAATCATAGAATAGATTGGGT
>NW_010342295.1:0-205 GCF_000700745.2 Antrostomus carolinensis
TTCAGTGCTCTCAAGGTCAAACACATCCACTTGCTCCTTCCTGTGATGCCTCAGGTTTTGGCTTTTATATGTTTCAGATTCTGTGCTGCTTTAGTGTGTGGGTCTGAGCTTCACATGAGGGCATGGTGAGCTCTGTGCACAGAGCAGGGAGACAAAACAATTCCTGCTCCAGCTGGGCACCAAGGACAAATGATCCAAATCTCAG
>NW_010342296.1:0-205 GCF_000700745.2 Antrostomus carolinensis
GAGGTATTTGTCTAAAGGGTGCCAGATGGTCGGTCCACAGTTGCAAACAGATAGCCTACCAGCTCTTTGGTGTCCCTGCATCTCTTCTGCAGTGACTATAGGGCTTGGCTGAGGAGACTTCACTCCTCCCCACCCCCTGTATTGGTATGCAGCAACCTTGGAGGATTCTTAGCGTACCAGTTGCATCCTTCCCTGGGATCTTCTT
>NW_010342297.1:0-205 GCF_000700745.2 Antrostomus carolinensis
GGGCACCCCCCAAACCCAGAGGGCACCCACAAGTCCCATGGGCACCCCTGAACCTGCAGGAACCCCCCTCCCAAAATCCATTGGCACCCTTGGGACCCTGTGGGCTTGAAGCTTTGGGGGGCACTCACAGACTCCACCAGTGCTTCCCAGTCCCACGGACACCCCCAAATCCCACAGAGCGCCCCAAGCCTGGCTGCCCACCCTG
>NW_010342298.1:0-205 GCF_000700745.2 Antrostomus carolinensis
ATTCCTCACTGGTGACATCCCCATCCCTTTCTCCCAGTGATGTCCCCATCCTTCTCCAGTAATATCCTGTTCCCCCACCAGTGATGTCCCCATTCCTCACTGGTGATGTCCCCATCCCCATCCCTCTCCAGTAATGTCCCCTTCCCTCACCGGTGATGTCCCCACTCCTCTCAGGGAAGCCCCCCAGCCCCCCGCCCCATGCGCC
>NW_010342299.1:0-205 GCF_000700745.2 Antrostomus carolinensis
CCTTGGCTCCCTGCCAGCCTCTGCATCTGCCCTTGCTGCAGGAGAAGAGCCAGAGCCCTGCCTACTCCGTGCCTCAGTTTACTGAGTGCTAAGAGGGGAGAGATCAGATGGGGTCTTTGCTCCACACAGGATTGGGGGCATGGAGATACCCTCTGAGCTCGGTGCTAATGCATCCCCCAAAGAGTAGGAGTGTGCGAGGTCTGCT
>NW_010342300.1:0-205 GCF_000700745.2 Antrostomus carolinensis
CCGGGTGTGTTGTTGGCATCAAGATGAAGTGGTGGAATGTTGGGGGAGAAATTGACCTTCAGATGATCAATATCTGCTGGGGTTTGGACAACACAAAGGTCTTCTCCAGGCTGGAGAGTCCCAACCCTCTCAGCTTCTCCTCAGGAGTGCTCCAGGTCCCTCATCATCTCTGGGATCTTCTCCCCACTCCACCGACCTTCTCCCC
>NW_010342301.1:0-205 GCF_000700745.2 Antrostomus carolinensis
AAGCAGCCAGCTTCCTCCTGCACACAGCCCTCGCTGCAGGTCATTAAACAGCACCGGGGCCAGGACAAACTTCCCGCTGGGCTCCACGCACACTGTAAATCAAACAGGAGGAAGAGGGAGAGCAACAGGAGCTGGAGCAGCGGGTGCGTTTCCTCAGGGGAAGTGGCCGGCAGCTCCCTTCCGCTGCCCAGCCGGGTATTGTCCT
>NW_010342305.1:0-205 GCF_000700745.2 Antrostomus carolinensis
TTACTGGGCCGGACTGGGAGAGCACTGGGCTGGACTGGGAGAGCACTAGAAGGGACTGAGCCCTACTGGGCCGGACTGGGAGAGCAGACCGGGCCTTACTGGGAGGGACTGGTCTGTACTGGGAGGCACTGGGAGGCCATTGGAGCTCCTGTGTCCCTTGTGTCCCCTCAGGGTCCCTTCCCGAGGCCACCGAGCTCCTGCCGGG
>NW_010342306.1:0-205 GCF_000700745.2 Antrostomus carolinensis
CCTTCCTATGGAGACCACGGTGACACTGTGAGGACCTGGTGGAACCATGGAGACCATTGTGACACTTTGGGATACCATGGTGACACCGTGGGGCTTCATGGAACCAAGAGACCACCATGGCTCTGTGGGGCCTCGTGGGACCATGGAGACCATTAGGACCCTTCAGGGCCTCGTGTGACCAAGGGGCCACTGTGACACCTCAGGG
>NW_010342307.1:0-205 GCF_000700745.2 Antrostomus carolinensis
ATGGCGTTGGGCACCTGCAGGAACCCTCCCGCCTGTTCTGCAGCCACAGCCCGGGCAGCGCCGGGCAAAGTCCAGGAGCTGGGACACCCGCTGGCTGCCCGCGCCGCTCCCCAGATAAACCTGCAGTAAAAGGCAAAAATAAACTTTATCCTGGTTAATAGCTGCGTGGAATCATAAAACAGCCCACGGGTGGCGTTTGCCTGAG
>NW_010342308.1:0-205 GCF_000700745.2 Antrostomus carolinensis
GCTGCTCTGCTGCGCTCCCTGAGCAGTGACACAGGGGCAGGGGGCAGCTGCACACACGTGTCTCTCTTTTCTGCCTCTTGCAGCACGGCCTTGAGGACACGGCCACAGAATGCAAAAGGCTGGGAGCTGCTGTTCAGACCTTCGTGGTGGATTGCAGCAAAAGGGAGGAAATCTACAGTGCTGCAGAGAAGGTAGGGGAGCAGGG
>NW_010342309.1:0-205 GCF_000700745.2 Antrostomus carolinensis
AAATAATAAAAATACTATTTATTTATCGGGTTTAATGGCCTTAGGGGGAGGGAAAAATTCGAGATTTTCCTGATTTAGGTTAAAAAAAAAATAATAAAGTTCAGCGTTTCAGGAGTATCTTTAATTATTAGAAATATTTATTAGCAATAATACACGGGGCATTGCCCGCTGATGACTATCAGCATTTGCATGAGATGTAATTAGG
>NW_010342312.1:0-205 GCF_000700745.2 Antrostomus carolinensis
GGGGGGGTGCAGGGAATGGGCACAGGGTGCCCCCACCAGAGGGACATGATGGGGGGTACAGGGTGCCCCGTGACCTGGATGGTGAGGTGGGTGCAGGGCACGGGGACGCTGCACCCGACAGAGAAGGTGGGTGCAGGGGACGGGCACGGGGTGCCCCCAGGACATGGGCGCAGCGAGGTGGGTGCAGGATGCGGGTCCAGAGGGT
>NW_010342313.1:0-205 GCF_000700745.2 Antrostomus carolinensis
TTTCAGCTGTAGTTTGGGCACTACAAGAAACAGAAAGAATCACAGACCAAAACAACATGACTGTACACACACCCATACAGAACAGCGGGTGTGTCACTGATGATTTCATTAGGGCCCATGCCAGGGTACCTCAGGCAACCACACACTGGAAATGGAAACATTGTTTACAGAAAGGATTTCTACCAGGAAAACCACATGTAACCAC
>NW_010342314.1:0-205 GCF_000700745.2 Antrostomus carolinensis
CACTGTGTCTGATATGAGGAAAATCCTTCAATAACTATTAAAATACTGAGGTGGGTTTTGTTTGTTTTAATTTTCACTTAGATGTGAGCAGCTTAAAATAGAGCAAGACAACCCTTCAAAGCCACAGAGAGGAGCAGGATGCTTTATCCCATGTTACAGAACACCCAAGGTTGCAATCTAGCCCCAGGTTCTTCTTCTTGTTCCC
>NW_010342315.1:0-205 GCF_000700745.2 Antrostomus carolinensis
CTCGCCCCGGGCGCTGCCACCAACGGCCACCAACGGCCACCAGCGATGGCCAGCGATGGCCACCAATGATGGTCACCAACAGCCACCACCAATGGCCACCAACGGCCACCAGCGATGGTCACCAAGAACCACCACTGACAGCCACTAATGGCCACCAGCGATGGCCACTAAGAGACACCAACAATGGCCACCAACAGCCACCGAT
>NW_010342316.1:0-205 GCF_000700745.2 Antrostomus carolinensis
TTTTCTGTCCCCTTTCCCCTCCATTTTGTCCCCTCTCCCCCCCCCGTTCTGTCCCCTTTTCTCCCCCCATTTCCCATCCCCTTTCCCCCCCATTTTCCCTCATTCCCTTTTCTCTCCCCTCCATTTTCTCTCACCTCTTCCTCCCTCATCTCTCCACCCTCACCTCCCCCCCACCGTGTGACCTCATCACCCCCTGATGACATCA
>NW_010342317.1:0-205 GCF_000700745.2 Antrostomus carolinensis
GGGCAGGATGGGCTCTGGATTGAGGGATGTGGTTCTCCAATTTTACTCCACACTTCATTGATGGCACCTAGAATACTGTGGCCAAATTTAAGCATCCGTGTAGAAGACAGACATAGACCGGGTGCAGTGACTTCAGAACAAGGTCACTGTAACAGTTGGGAGCAGGCACACTTGCCCATTGAGGAGATGCCAATGAAGGGGGGTT
>NW_010342318.1:0-205 GCF_000700745.2 Antrostomus carolinensis
TTTCCAGGTTTTCTGCTTATGACAGTTCTACACTCATCTGTACTTTCTCTGATAAACAAGAGCTGTTTGTGTGGAAGGGGTGCTGGCATCAACGTCACAGATAAGACTGACCAAAATACACTGACTTGTGTGCAGGGTGTTCATGCACCTGGGAGCCAGAGACACATTGTAGAAAATGTCAGCTCTAGTTCCTTCACACTGAACA
>NW_010342319.1:0-205 GCF_000700745.2 Antrostomus carolinensis
AGGCAGGGGGGCAGCGGGAGCAGCCAGCATGGCTTCCACGGGGCAGGAGACCAGCTAGATGAACTTGTACGATGAAATGACGGGCCTGGCAGACGAGGGGAGAGCAGCAGATACTGTCCACCTGGACTTGTGCAGGTCCTTGCACACCATCTCCCATACGATCCTCTCCTAGAGAAGCTGTTGGTGTCCGGGCAGGAAGCCTAGC
>NW_010342320.1:0-205 GCF_000700745.2 Antrostomus carolinensis
TGTCCACTTCCAACAAGTCACTTGGCTGCAGATGTTTTTGCTCTCCAGAGCTGCCTTTGGAAGATCAACACAGCCCTGCAGGCAAAGCAGATGTGGAGCAGCAGGCAAAAGCCGTCCTCAATGCACCACCCTCTCTGCTTCTCCTCCAGAAAGCAGCAGGGGCAGACACGGTGGGATTGCGAATGACAGAGGTAGGGCAGTTCCA
>NW_010342321.1:0-205 GCF_000700745.2 Antrostomus carolinensis
CGAATCTGTGCCCAGGATTGGGGGGAAGAGCAGGAGGAACCCCGAGAAATGAGAAACCACAAGTTCCCTCAGTGGCTGAGACATCACCCAGCTGGGGAACAACCTGGGAAGAACACTGCTGCTCACCATGGGATGAGCATTGCTCACCTTGCTCTGTGATATTTACATATATTTACATATGCTAATGAGCTTTGAATGAAATCAT
>NW_010342322.1:0-205 GCF_000700745.2 Antrostomus carolinensis
AACCCTGAGGAGCCTCGGGAGGCCGCTTGGCACCTTCTCTGTGGGCCTTTCTCCTGGGCATCTTGGCAAAGACGGGCTCCGTGCCGGACCCTGTGACCTGCACAGAGACAAGGAACATTCCTCAAAAGGAGCATTTAATTTAATTAAAATTAAAAGTTGAAATGAAAATTAGAAAGTTAAAATTAAAAGTTAAATTTAAAATTAA
>NW_010342323.1:0-205 GCF_000700745.2 Antrostomus carolinensis
CTAGTGTAACTTCGTATGAAATAGTTTGTGCAACTGCTCGTAGTGCGCCGATTAGGGCATATTTAGAATTGGAGGCCCATCCTGATCATAGAATTGAGTAGACTGCTAAGCTTGATAGGGCTAGTATAAATAGCATACCTAGGTTTAGGTCGGTTAATGAGAAGGGTAGGGGGAGGGGAGTTCAGATTGTGATTGCTAGGAGGAG
>NW_010342324.1:0-205 GCF_000700745.2 Antrostomus carolinensis
GGGCCTGATCCCCTGGTTGTCCTGTACATGCTGTGTGATGGCCCTCAGCCTCAGGGTGATCTGTTCCATCACCTGCCCTCACATAAAGGACAGACTGACAGGCCTGTAGTTGCTCGGGTCATCCTTCCAGCCCTTCTTGTAGGTGGTCATCATGTTAGCCAGTGGAACCTCCCAGGTTTGCCAGGACTGCTGATAAAAGATGGAG
>NW_010342325.1:0-205 GCF_000700745.2 Antrostomus carolinensis
TGTCCTTACACAGGAGTTACCAGCTAAAGATGCCTCTCCCAGATTTCAATGCAAATAAATTTATTTTCTGTGCTTATTATCAATACAGAAAAAAGGAGGTAAAGCAGCCTGGCCATGCACAGCCATGCATCCAATCTACAAAGTTGAGCATTTTTACCTCTTATTTCCAATTTTGTGACAAGGAAAAGGTGTTTTCCTTATTCCA
>NW_010342326.1:0-205 GCF_000700745.2 Antrostomus carolinensis
CAAGGACAATCAACTCGTGGGTGACCTGTTGACAACAGCAAGGGGCACGTGTCAGCCCTGCGCTTGCCCTGGCTCAGGTCACAGGGCTGTGGGGAGGCAGCCCTGGGTGCCGCTGGGAAGGTCAGCACTGGGGAAAGGGGGCATGCACCTCCTCATCTTTGCGGTCAGCCTCCTCTGCTATGTGCTTCGCCTCCTTCAGCTGCAT
>NW_010342327.1:0-205 GCF_000700745.2 Antrostomus carolinensis
GAGGCACCAGGGATGACCCTGCCCGTGGGCAGAGGGGAGTGCTGCCAGCACATGCCATGGGCGCTGTCACATCACACATGGGTCCCACCACTCCTCACGGGTGCCCGGTGCTTTTGGGGCTTCAAGCAGGTTTCAAGGACTGGGACAGTCCAGTTGCATCCAGTGTGGGAAGAGGCAGGAGCGCAGCTCCTTGAAGCAGAACCCA
>NW_010342328.1:0-205 GCF_000700745.2 Antrostomus carolinensis
GGATGGGATGGATGTGGGGATGAGTGGGACATGGGTCAGGATGGACACAGGGACGGGATGGATACGGGGATGAGTGGGACATGGGGACAAGATGGACATGGGGACAAGATGGAGACGGGGACGGGATGGCCACGGGAATGAGTGGGACACAGGGACAAGATGGACACAGGGATGGGATGGACACGGGGATGAGTGGGATATGGGG
>NW_010342329.1:0-205 GCF_000700745.2 Antrostomus carolinensis
GTAATCACAGAGCAACCTCTGAGTAAAGTGTGAGTAACCCCAGAGTACCCTGTGAGCTCGGTGTAAAGTGTGAGCCCAGAAAGAGCTGCGGTGCCAGGAGGGGGCGTGAGTAACCCCAGAGTAACCTGTGAGTAACCCTGGAGTAAAGTGGGAGTGACCCCAGAGCAACCTGTGAGTAACCCCGTAGTAAGAAGCGGCAGCTGGG
>NW_010342330.1:0-205 GCF_000700745.2 Antrostomus carolinensis
ATTTCTCCTCAAAATCCCCAATTTTCTCATTATTTCTCCTTAAAATCTCAATTTTTCTAATAATTTCTCCTCAAAATCACCAATTTCCTCACAATTTCTTCTGAAAATCCCTAATTTTCTCACCATTTCTCCTCAAAATCCACAATTTTCTCATAATTTCACCTCAAGATCCCAAATTTTCTCACAATTTCTCCTCAAAATCTCC
>NW_010342331.1:0-205 GCF_000700745.2 Antrostomus carolinensis
GGTGCGCCCACCTGCTTGGGCACCAGCCCCTGCTCCCCCCCCATTTTAACGAGGGGGAGGGAAAAAAAAACCCTTTTCTCAGTTCAGAGATCAAGATTTTTTTTCAGATATCAAGATTCCAGTGCCCAAGCATATGCAAGTTGTGGGCTGATCAGCACACAGTGGCTTTAACGTGCCGTAAGAATTCACCTAACCCTTTTTTCCC
>NW_010342332.1:0-205 GCF_000700745.2 Antrostomus carolinensis
TTGGGTTTGTCTAGTGTGGAGAAAAGGAGGCCGAAGTGTGACCTCACTGCTCTCTACATCTTCCTGAGGAGGTGAAGTTGAGAGGGAGATGCTGATGTCTTGTCCCTGGTATCCAGTCACAAGACAAGTGGGAATGGTTCAAAGGTGTGCCAGGGGGGGTTCAGACTTGATGTTAGGAAGCATTTCCCCATGCAACACTACAGGC
>NW_010342333.1:0-205 GCF_000700745.2 Antrostomus carolinensis
GGGGGATTCAGAATTCAGGAGGATTCAAAATCCTCGAGGGGTTTTAGAATCCTCGGGGGGATTTTGGGTGCAGAGCTGGTACTGAGCACCCACCCATCCACCCAGCTCAGTGGGGCAGGGGGATGAGAAGGTTTGTGGGTCACAGTGAAGATGGGGGGGTCACTCATGGGTGCTGTGGGGATCGGGGGCACCCTGAGTCCGTTGG
>NW_010342334.1:0-205 GCF_000700745.2 Antrostomus carolinensis
TGCTGGACAGGAGATAGAGCTTTGGGGCATTTGATTTTCAGCTTCAGGCCATTGTTTCCTTTTTTCACTCTTCTCTCTCTCTTTCTCTTTCCTTTTCATTCACTGTCTACCAGCACCAGGCTAGCAGGGTGGCATTTTGACCTCCCTGTCTCTACAGGGCAGGCAGACATGCACCTTGCAGGAGCTCCACCCCATCTTAGTTGCT
>NW_010342335.1:0-205 GCF_000700745.2 Antrostomus carolinensis
ATCAAGGTTGCCAGAATTGAAGTAGCTTCCATGGAGTTGGACTGAGAGCATAAGGGTGAGCTACTTGTAGCTTGATGGGCCCATGAAACATCGGGAGATCTAGGGAGAGATGTAACATATTGATGGGCTTGTGATCAAGGTGTGGACCTGACCATGGAGGCCATCACACAGGTCACTCATGAATATGAAACATGTGCTGCAATCA
>NW_010342336.1:0-205 GCF_000700745.2 Antrostomus carolinensis
AATGCCATATACTTCAAAGGGATATGGAAGATGGCATTTGAAGAAGAACACACTCGGGAAATGCCCTTCAATATGACAGAGGTAGAAGGGCATGGACACAACTTCTGGCCAGGACAGCTCTTGGCTCACCCAGCCAGCAGTCTGGGTGCTACAAATAGTCAGAGATTGGGTGATTTAGCTGGGCCCCTCGCTGTCAGGTTTGCAA
>NW_010342337.1:0-205 GCF_000700745.2 Antrostomus carolinensis
CTCCCACTCACCAAAGCTGCTCTAAATGACCTCTTAGCTTCTTTTTCACTGAACGTGCCATCATATAACTTCTCAGAAAACAAAACTGTGTAAAATTAGCAGCTTCAATGCACAATTCCAAACCATTTCTCAACTTACACTCTGTACATGGAGAAAGAAACACATTCAGGCTTCTCTGCCTCCACTGTTAAGTCAACCAGGGGGG
>NW_010342338.1:0-205 GCF_000700745.2 Antrostomus carolinensis
GCTGTGGGTCCCAGCCCCACACATTCCCATATCTATGGGGCAGCACCAGCCCTTATCAGCCCCACACAGGGTGGGGCAGCACTCGCCGTGGGGCCACTGAGCCAACACCACCCCCCCCACACACACCCTCAAAGCTTCCCTTCCCCAGCCCCATAGCGCCGTGGGGCAGAGCCCCCCCCTAATCCCCGTGCCCCACAGCAGCTCA
>NW_010342339.1:0-205 GCF_000700745.2 Antrostomus carolinensis
CTGATGCCTGAACACATCTCGGTGTTGGTTATTTCATCTGCCGCAAATGGTGACCCTGACGTGGGGGTAGAGAACCGCAGACCAGAGAGCGGCCAGCGGTGGAGCCCAGCTTGCGGGGAAGGCAGCGGCCCATAGAGCTGCTCTGCATATCGACGAGGGGAAGCATCGGATCACAGAGCTGGTTAGACCCGATCTACAAGAAGCA
>NW_010342340.1:0-205 GCF_000700745.2 Antrostomus carolinensis
AGGAAAGGGGGGAAAAAGGGAATAAAAAAAGGGGAGAAAAAAGGAGGGGAAAAGAAGGAAGAAGGAGGGAAAAAGGGGAAGAGAAAAAAAGGGTAAAAAAAGGAGGAAAAAGGGAGAAGGAAAGGGAAAAAAGGAGAGAAAGGGGAAAAGGAAAAAGGGGGAAAAGGAGGAAAAAAGAGGAGAAGAAAAGGAAAAAGGAGAGAAA
>NW_010342341.1:0-205 GCF_000700745.2 Antrostomus carolinensis
TAGAACACATACAGCAGCCCCTGTAGAGCACGGGTGTGGTAGCACCTATAGAACACACCTGGCAGCACCTATAGCCCCTATAGAGCACACACAGCAGCCCCTATAGAACACATACAGCAGCCCCTATAGAGCACAGGTGTGGCAGCACCTATAGAACACACAGAGCAGCCCCTATAGAACACACCCAGCAGCCCCTCCCTATAGA
>NW_010342342.1:0-205 GCF_000700745.2 Antrostomus carolinensis
GGCAGGGCTGTCACCCCCCCACTATGTCCTGTGTCCCCCTCCCCTCCCCTGGGACATCTCCTACCTTTGAAGAAGTTGACAGCGAATCCTGCTTTGTTGATTGACCCATCAGAGACGAATTTCATCCAGAGTTTGTTGGAAGTGCTCTTGATGTCGTCGGGTTTGTCGTAGCCGCAGTAGCGCCCGATGAGGCTGCTGGACTCGC
>NW_010342344.1:0-205 GCF_000700745.2 Antrostomus carolinensis
ACCACTCCCAAGTCCTTCTCTTCAGAGCTTTGAGCTTGTTCAAATTGTTTCACTAGCTTTACCAAGAAGTATGTTTCATATGAGGTCAGTAAAAAAATTTGAAACTTATACCTCATATACTTTTTCTGACTGGGAAGTTGTAGAGGAAATAATATACACTTCATTAATTTTCAATTTATAATGGAATAAGAGAAAAAAAAGGCAG
>NW_010342345.1:0-205 GCF_000700745.2 Antrostomus carolinensis
AATGTGTGATGTCAGTTGCATGATGCTTATGAGTCTGTCTTGGTAAGGAGGACTTCAGGTGCTGATGCCATAAGGTTACGGTGTCTCCTGGTAGGCCTTTATGTTCCAGCCAAAGCCAAGAAGATAAGGACCTTGGATCTGTTGGGGGCTTTTAGCCTTCCCACAGTCCTTGATCATCTCCCCCACGTGCTGTGCTACAGTGTCT
>NW_010342346.1:0-205 GCF_000700745.2 Antrostomus carolinensis
ACCCACCCCAGGACCCTCCATGTCCCCCCCCCCACCACCATCCAGTCCCACACCTGGTCACAGATGAGGTCCCACTTCTTCTCGTTGTCGTACTGGCGCAGGAGCCGGGCTTTGTCGGGGGGCAGGTTCATGGAACTCTGGGGACAGATGTGGGGGGCGTGAGGGTGTCACCCTGAGGGGACATTGCCCAACCGAGGGCACCCCA
>NW_010342348.1:0-205 GCF_000700745.2 Antrostomus carolinensis
GCTGACTGGGCCTGATCGCCTGATTGTCCTGTATGTGCTGTGTGATGACAGTCAGGATGATCTGCTCCATAATCTTCCCTGGCACCTGAGTCAGACTGACAGGCCCGTGGTTCCCCAGATCCTCCTCCCAGCCCTTCTTGGAGGTGGGTGTCACATTTGCTAACTTGCGGTCACAGACGTCCCTGGTTAGCCAGGGGTGCTGATA
>NW_010342349.1:0-205 GCF_000700745.2 Antrostomus carolinensis
CTTCACATCATAAAATCTCAGCTAAGAATCTTTGCTTTGCCAAGCATACAAGAAGTACAGCAGTGAGAAAGGATCAAGTAACAGTGCACAACAGAAAAAAATATAATTGTGAGTGATAATCTTAAATCTGAGTTTTCTTACTGAAGAGCAGCACTATCTTGCTTCTCAGTGACTGAAGTTCCAAGCAGTGTTGCTAGTAAGCAAT
>NW_010342350.1:0-205 GCF_000700745.2 Antrostomus carolinensis
CCATTCTCTGATTCAACAAATCCCTTTGGGTACCAGCAGCTGGGAAACACTTGACCCCACGCTGAAAGCAGGTACAGAACAAATTGTGTAGTAGATTTGCTACAACTTGTGTGGTCTTGGTGTCCTTTGACTGTCCCAGTATGTCCCATGGCTTAACCTTAGAGAAAAAACCTGAATACATCTGCACAGTCAAGAGGATGCTCAG
>NW_010342351.1:0-205 GCF_000700745.2 Antrostomus carolinensis
CGCAGCTCCCCTGGATCCCAAACCATCCCCCCCGGGTCCATGTCCTGCCCCCACAGCACCCCAGGGGACCACGGGTGGGATGGGGCACATGGGGACATGCCAGCACGGCCGTGACACCGCGGAGGGACCCGAGGGGACGGCGGCTCTGTGGGGAGGAGCTGGTTGGGATGGTCCAAGAATGGGACATTGGGTCCATTGGCTCCCG
>NW_010342352.1:0-205 GCF_000700745.2 Antrostomus carolinensis
CCTGTGCAAACCCCTCGTGAAAATCCCACCCTGCACAACCCACCCCTGTGCAAACCCCCTCGTGCAACCCATTATGTAAACCCCTTGTACAATTCACTCTCATGCAAACCCCCTCGTGCAACCCATTGTGTAACCCCCTCGTGCAAACCCCCTTGTACAACCCACCCTCATGCGAATCCCACGTGCAAACCCTTGTGCAACCCAC
>NW_010342353.1:0-205 GCF_000700745.2 Antrostomus carolinensis
CACAGCAGGTTTTGGAGCAGAAATACCCCGTGTCACTGTTCTCACTCTCCTTGCTTGCTAAAAATGTTTCCCCTCTGCTTGACACCCGTCCCACTGTGGTCACAAAGGTGCCACATCCCCAGGACAGGTGGCAATGCTGCCCTCAGCCCCCAGCATCCTTCCCAACCCTTGGAGTAAGCAACAGGAATATTTCCCCAGGGATGAG
>NW_010342354.1:0-205 GCF_000700745.2 Antrostomus carolinensis
GTGGGGCCCAGCAACAAGAAGACGTCGATGATGCCGCTCTCCGACATCCAGCGCACGTCGGTCTGGGGCGTTTCACCCCCACCCTGCATGTAATCCAGCAGCTTCCCAAAGAGGGTCTGGGGGTGAGGGGGGGAAAAAAGGGGGTGTCAGACCCACAGCAGAGACACGTCGTCACTTTCAGACCCACAGCACACACCCCAGAGAT
>NW_010342355.1:0-205 GCF_000700745.2 Antrostomus carolinensis
GGGTGTTTCTCCAGCGGTGCTGGAACCCCTGAGCACCAGCGCGGTGCGGTGCTGGGAATGCCGGCACACCGCTGTCTGTGCCGGGGTCTCTCCCTGTCACTCGGGGTGTTCGTTCATGTGCTCAGGGGCTGTGCATGAGCAGCCCAGCGCTCTGGAGCTGCAGCAGTGTCCCCAGTGCCATGCACATGGTCAGGCCGAGGTGGCT
>NW_010342357.1:0-205 GCF_000700745.2 Antrostomus carolinensis
CGAAGAAAAACTACTACAAGAGGATAGAGCCCGCAGATGCTCATGTGCTGCAGAAAAACCTCAAAGCCCCTTGTCTTGGCCAGAATGCAGATGTGCAAAAGACCGACAACTGAACAGAACCCCAATGAACACTTTCTTGCACTTGCTTGTCGCCAAATAAGGAAAGAGAGGCCTCTTCATTTTTCTTTTTTTTTTTTTTTTTTTT
>NW_010342358.1:0-205 GCF_000700745.2 Antrostomus carolinensis
ATATAAAAAGACATTTTTATTTCTAATTGAAACAGTCTTTTAAGCTCGGTTTCAAAGTAGTGCTGATACAGATACTACTGTACGAGGGGGAATCTGCATGGAGGAGCTTAGCATGTCTAAAGAAGACTAGGCCTATGTTGACTTTTAGTGGCTTACATAAAATTAAACTGCCCTGGTTATATGAGAAGTTCAGAGAATGGGTTGA
>NW_010342359.1:0-206 GCF_000700745.2 Antrostomus carolinensis
ATCCTAATGTCCCATGTCCTCTCCAGCGTCCCCGTTTGCTGCCTACCAGTGTCCCCTGTCCTGTCCTCAAGGAGAAACCCAGTGTCCCACATACTTTCCAGTGTCCTCAACATCCCTCTTTGCTGCCCACCAGTGTCCCCCTCATCCTCTCATCCTCTGGGGGAAGGTCCTGATGTCCCATGTCCTCCCCGGTGTCCCCAGTGTCA
>NW_010342360.1:0-206 GCF_000700745.2 Antrostomus carolinensis
CACAGGTCCTGGAGGCGTGGGGACGCCCACCTCAGCCCCCACCCCACTGTGCCCCATGTCCCTTACCAGGATGTAGTCTGCCCGCTGCTCCCGGGCGTAGGTGAGAGCCTCTTGCTTCAGCCTCATCAGGTTTTCATAGCGTTTGTCGCTCCAGTGCTTGGGCCCGAGCTCGTCAGGGTAGGAGCTGGGCCGGGGGGAGGCAGGGG
>NW_010342362.1:0-206 GCF_000700745.2 Antrostomus carolinensis
ACCCATAGATCAGCCCCTGGGACCCATAGATCCACCTCGGACCCATAGATCCCCTATGTGACCCATAGATACCCCCTCAGACCCATAGATCAGCCTCGGACTCATAGATCCTCCCTGGGACCCATAGATCCGCCTTGGACCCATAGATCAGCATTGGACCCTACCCCACAGTCCACCCCACACCCTGCCCCACACCCTGCCCCATA
>NW_010342364.1:0-206 GCF_000700745.2 Antrostomus carolinensis
TAGATGGGGTATGCTGATGCTCACAGATCACCATTTCTAGTTTAGTCAGGTCTTTTGGTGCTTAGGAGTATTATTAATTGTAGTCTGTTTCCACTACTTCTTATATTCATTTTTACTCTACCCTTTTCATCCTGGTCTAGTTGGTTTTCAAGAGATGGAAGGACAAGAAATATTCAACTAAAAGAGGGTAGATTTAGACTAGCTGT
>NW_010342365.1:0-206 GCF_000700745.2 Antrostomus carolinensis
AAAAAAAAAAAAAAGTTATTTGTTGAGTGTGTTAGCTAAATTACTGTCCTTAAAATTAAAAGTCAATGGGGATGCAGATAAATGCTTTGGAAGTCAGGATGTGAATGTGTGGTGGTTTTGCTCCGTTGGCTGCAGCCAAACAGTTGCTCTCTCACTCTCTCCCCCTGCAAGGAGTAGGGAGAGAATTGGAAGGGTAAAAGTAAGAA
>NW_010342366.1:0-206 GCF_000700745.2 Antrostomus carolinensis
AAAAAAACAAAACAAACAAACAAATATATCATTTACCATGACTTCAGCAAATTTTTGGTATGGTCTTCCATAGCATCCTTTTTGTCAAGTTGGAGATGCATGAATAGATGTCCGAATACAGGATTGGGTGAAAAATGAGCTGAACTGAAAGGGTAATGACCAATTATTTTAATTTTAACAAGGAAGTGACTGAGTGTTTTTTTTTT
>NW_010342367.1:0-206 GCF_000700745.2 Antrostomus carolinensis
GGAGCTGCTGGTGAAGGGACCCTCTGTCTTCCGTGAGTACTGGAACAGACCCAGAGAAACAGCAGATGCCTTCACGCCCGACGGCTGGTTCATAACAGGTACCGTCACCTGGCAGAGAGCAGCGAGGGAAAACGGGGGGAAACGGCTCCGGGTCGGACCCCTGGGGTTCCCCGGCTGCTGGGAGAGGGGGGGTATGGAGATGGAGG
>NW_010342368.1:0-206 GCF_000700745.2 Antrostomus carolinensis
GCTGTGCCCCGCACACAGGCGGCACCGCTACCTTTGAGAGCTTGTCCTCGGCGGAGTGTTTCTTCTGGATCTCATGCTGCAGGGCCACATAGATCTTGTCCTGGAGCTTCTGCACCTTCTTGGACTCAGTCAGCCACGGGCGATCTATGGGAGATACCTGGGTCAGTGTCCCTATGGGGCTCTCCCCCAGCGTGGTGCGGTGGCCT
>NW_010342369.1:0-205 GCF_000700745.2 Antrostomus carolinensis
AGTTGGAGCTTCAGTGTGTTCATGAGGTGGGTGTGGGGATGTTTTTATGCTAAGGGTGCTGGTGACTCTCTGGTGTGTGCTCTCATTGTATGGAGCTAAACTGCAGGGAACTGACACTGTGTGTGGGCACACAAAGCCCCTCTCAGTGGAAGCACAGTGGTGGTTGTGAGGGGGGAAGAAAAGTGGGAGCACAAGCTGTCAATAG
>NW_010342370.1:0-206 GCF_000700745.2 Antrostomus carolinensis
ATAGACACGCTGGCAGGGAGTGGCTTAGGTAGGTGGGCAATGAGGTGGATTGAAAACTGTCTGAATAGCCAGGCCCAGATGATCAGTGGTAGAACGTCCAGTTGGAGGCCAGTCACTAAGTGGTGTACCCCGGGGATCAATACTGTGGCCAGTAGAGTTCAACATCCTTAATCAAAGACCTGGATGATGGGACAGAGTGCACCCTC
>NW_010342371.1:0-206 GCF_000700745.2 Antrostomus carolinensis
GCACCTCTGCTCTGACAGCCTCCCAGGGGTTTAACTGCAGCTTTTTCAATCTGCCCATCTCCACTCCTGACAGGCAGCACTGACACCACAGTAGGTGAACACCCTTTAGAGATAGGGTCAGACAGAGGCCCACATTTTTGCAGCATAGCTTATTATGTCTCAGGAATTCAGTCCCAACTTTAAGGTATAACTTTCCTTAAGTTAAA
>NW_010342372.1:0-206 GCF_000700745.2 Antrostomus carolinensis
AGGAGCCGGGCTCTGCTCTGCAGTGCCTGCCAGCATGGAGGCAACGGGCACCAATTTAATAAGAAAACAACACGGGAAATTCCATCTGAAGGCAATATTTATTTTTATTTTCTGCTGCAGTGGTGGCCAGGTGCTGGCACAGCTGCCCCAGAGGCTCCAGTCATGGAGACAGGCAAACCCAGCCGGGTCCCGGCAGCCTGCACCAG
>NW_010342373.1:0-206 GCF_000700745.2 Antrostomus carolinensis
AGATAACAGCACTGCTAAGCTTGAAGGGACAGTGAGACTGTATTCAAGTCAAGTAGCCTAAACAGCAAGCTTGAGTTCTGTTGCTTCTGAAGAGGCACGCAAACAATGGCAAGCAAATTCCCAGCCTATTTGCTTTTCATCCACTCAGAATAGAAAAGATTTCACATTCAGAAATTCATAGAGTCATGGAATGGTTTGGATTGGAA
>NW_010342374.1:0-206 GCF_000700745.2 Antrostomus carolinensis
TTCTTCAGTGTTATTTTTCTTATTTTGCACCATCCCTCCTCTGCAGGGCCATTCACCTTCTCCAGCATTGTCCATCTCCAGCGCCGTTCATCTTCTCCAGTGCCGTCCTTCAGCGTTTTTTTTCTTATTTTGTTCCATCCCCTTTTTTCAAACACTTTCACTGCCCTTCATCACCGTCCCTGTGTTTCTGCACTGTCCCTGTGTTT
>NW_010342375.1:0-206 GCF_000700745.2 Antrostomus carolinensis
CCATCACGGACAAGTCAGGGAAGATACCATCGGAGGCCCCTGACCTCTGGGATCAGTCGACAGACTGAGCCTTTCTTCTCCCCTTAGGGACATCTTTGGATAAGATTTATACTTTCCCAAGGACTTTCTCGGAAACTTAGAGATCTCCATAGAATTGTTTTCTAACCTAGCGCTTTTAGTAATTTGTAATCTTAATGCTTGTATGT
>NW_010342376.1:0-206 GCF_000700745.2 Antrostomus carolinensis
CAGGAACTGAAGACTGAATTTAGACATTACTAAAAAAAAAAGGACAGCAGATTGAGATAATCATGTTGCTTCCATACAGTCTCCAGTGAAACTTAAACGAAAACAAAGCTTCCTTCCTTTAAGTTTCCCTCAGGTGATCTGCAGTCCACCACACTCACAAAGAAGTCATGAGATTACCCTGAGTAACTTTTCTACTACCAAATATA
>NW_010342377.1:0-206 GCF_000700745.2 Antrostomus carolinensis
TTGTTCCAGGTTCTGTGGTAGGTTTTGCGCAGGGCAGCAGTCACAAATGTGTTTAATCTGTGGTGACAGGGAATGAAGCTGAGGGAGCCTGGTTCTTTTTTGTAGGGCACAAAAGAGATGGAACTCGATGGGCAAAGGTGGCAAAGGCTTTTCCAGTGTGAGGGTGTTGAAAATGTATCTGGGAGATACTGAAAACCTGCGAGGCC
>NW_010342378.1:0-206 GCF_000700745.2 Antrostomus carolinensis
TTAGAGGCAAGAACAACAACATTACATTTCTGTTGTCACACACACCCAAGACACTACACAGAGCGTATTTTATAGACTCCCAGAATAAAGTTACTGGACCTTTTTATAAGCCATAGTTCAGCTGCCATGTGTACAATCAAGATGGACATCCACACTCGTTATTTGCAGCAAGAAAAATCAACTCTCTGAGTGCAGCTGGCACATCA
>NW_010342379.1:0-206 GCF_000700745.2 Antrostomus carolinensis
GAGGTCCCTTCCAACCCCACCAGTCTGGGATGCTGTGACGTGTCCATCCCACAGCAGCTCCCAGGGGATGCCAGGCACTGGCGCTGAACTCACTCCTCACTTTTAAGCAGCTGAAAATTGGTGAGATGAAGCCTGAGAGCCCTCCTGTCCATGGAGGTTCTCCTGCTCCTCACTCCTGTCTTAGAATCATAGAATCATAGAATGGT
>NW_010342380.1:0-206 GCF_000700745.2 Antrostomus carolinensis
AGGCCCCGGGGAAGGGAAGCACGGCATGGACCTGATCTGCACGCTGCTGCTGGGGCGGTGAGCGTGGGCCTCCCGCATCCTTCTGTCTGATGAACTGGCAGTGGGCATAACCCCAGCACAGGAACAGCCTCAAAACCAGTGTCTTACTTCCTCCTTGCCTAAAACTGCCCTTTTTCAGGTGTCTGACCTTGCAGTTCACTGCTTTA
>NW_010342381.1:0-206 GCF_000700745.2 Antrostomus carolinensis
CAGTCTGTCCCGGTCCTGGGGGGCCAGGGCCCTGCCAGCAAGTGACACGCTGGCTGTGGGCTCAGCAGCTCCACGCAGCTGAGAGTCCAGCACAGAGGGAAGCCTGGATTAGCTCCTGGCACTGTAGGAAGTGCGATAATAGCAGAAGCAGAGCAGCAGGCAGCAATTGTGGAGCCTGAGCAAAATCCCTTGTTTTCACTGGCTAG
>NW_010342383.1:0-206 GCF_000700745.2 Antrostomus carolinensis
GGAGACCACCAAGAGCTCCATGGAGACCACCGAGAACCCCATAGAGACTACCATGAAGCTCACAAACTCCATAGAGACCACCACAAACCCCCTGAAGACCTTGAATAAGACTCCGAAGCCCCCCAGCCGACGCTCTAAAGCCAGCTTAGATCCCGCAGCCCAGCAGCAGGTCCCCGTGTGCCCTTGGAGGAGTGTGCCTGCAGCAT
>NW_010342385.1:0-206 GCF_000700745.2 Antrostomus carolinensis
GGCAATCCTTGAAAATCCACTACCTCTCCTGGACCACTCTTCTCTCCAGGGCTGTGTCCCATGGGAGTCTTCCAAGCCGATTCCTGAACAGGCCAAAGCCTGCTTCAAGAACTTCAGAAGGGCTTCAAGAAACTGAAGTCCTCCAGTTTCTCCTGGTTTTGCCCCATGCTGTGGGCAGTTGTGTCCAGGCACTTCAGAGAGATGCC
>NW_010342386.1:0-206 GCF_000700745.2 Antrostomus carolinensis
CCCCCCCCCACACACACAGTCACATACCACTTACATTTGACTGAAGCTCATGGAGGGGACCTGACAAAATGCTTCCCTGATTTAGGGTACCTCTCCAGGGAAACCAACTCTAATGGAGTAACACTCCTACTTTACTGAAACAATCTATTCTGCATTTGAAGGTTTTTCCTCTCTGAAAATTTAAACCTGAGAGTTTAAATTAGTGT
>NW_010342387.1:0-206 GCF_000700745.2 Antrostomus carolinensis
GTCCCCAAACTGAAACCACAATCCCAGAAGAACAAGCCCAAGTGATCAGAGAGAATCCCCAGCTCTCTGGTCAACCCTCATTAATATACTGAACACAACATTATGTGACGTGGAATATCTCACTGGGGTATCCAAATGCCAATTTGGGTTTTCTAATTACTACACTTCTCCCCCCGGTCCTTTGCACTTGCAGACCAGCAAAACAC
>NW_010342388.1:0-206 GCF_000700745.2 Antrostomus carolinensis
CCCTGACATTCTGTGATTCTGTGAAAGACATTGGCTTCAGAGCCCTATCTTAACGAGAGTAATGACTAAAATAAGAAACATTCTATATGTCATAACTTTATTGCCAGACTTCTGCAGAAAGCACCACAGCAGTGAATGAGCACTATGGACCTCACCTACTTTAGCCCATGTGCTCAGCCTGAGCTGCCCACACCTGAATATTAATA
>NW_010342390.1:0-206 GCF_000700745.2 Antrostomus carolinensis
ACTTCAGGCACTCCAAACCTTGGGATGATCAGGCTCAGCAGTATTTTTGTGACCTCCCATGCCTTGTTGGTTCTACAAGGAAGTGCTTCTGGTCATCCAGAAAAGTTATCAGTTAAGACCAATAGATATCGGTATCCCCCTTTTCTAGGAAGTTCCTAAAAATCTATTTGCCATGTCTGGCCCAGAGCATTTCCCTTTTCAATTGC
>NW_010342391.1:0-206 GCF_000700745.2 Antrostomus carolinensis
CCCCCCCCCCCTGCCTCAAGTGGGTGCCAGTCCCTTTGTCACCTGGTCCAGGAGGAGAAGAAGACGCTGAAGGAGGAGGAGGAGGAGGCGGCGGCGCTGCAGGCCAGGCTGGGGCTGAACGTCCCGTTGCTGCGGGAGGAGGAGGAGGATCGACGCTTGGCCACGCTGCTCAAGTACCACAGTCCTGACTGTGAGTGACAGGCTGG
>NW_010342392.1:0-206 GCF_000700745.2 Antrostomus carolinensis
CGGGATCATGGAGAGCGGTCACGGGTGTTGTGCAGGGCGTGTGCCTGGCCCCGGGACACTGCTACGCTGCCAGTGGGCACTGGGATCCAACCTGCTGCCTTGGCGGCTTCTGCCCGCTGCCGGTGGTGGTGCCGGGAGCGATTGGTGGCCGTGAGTTTGCAAAAGGAGCGATTTCCCCTCCTGCCTCCCGTCCGAGGCCGCCATGG
>NW_010342393.1:0-206 GCF_000700745.2 Antrostomus carolinensis
ATAGAAAAGTTGTCTGATTGACTGTTTGCTGTCTCTGTCTAAACAGCAGTTCAGGACTCTCAGGCAAGATAGTAGGAGTCAAGTTCCAAGAATGGAAAGCTGGTGGTTCCTTGAGCAAACAGTTATTTATATTTTGTGAAGTTCCTGGCTGAACCACCTGTGTTGAAGTGAGGCAGGGATCATAGCCTGACACAGAGAGGGATGCA
>NW_010342394.1:0-206 GCF_000700745.2 Antrostomus carolinensis
TCTCCCCCCCCCCCCCTCCCCAGGGCCATGAGGAGACCTCGCTGCGGCGTCCCCGATAAGTTCGGGGCGGAGATCAAAGCCAACGTCCGCCGGCGCCGTTACGCCATCCAGGGCATGAAGTGGGAGCACCAGGAGATCACCTTCTGGTGAGGACACGGGGTGGGTGGGAACATCTGGAGAACATCTGGGGAGGTCATGGGTGGTTG
>NW_010342396.1:0-206 GCF_000700745.2 Antrostomus carolinensis
CCATTAAGATGAAGAGCACCCATGGACACCATCAACCAGCTCCTCACCAGCTGCAGAAATGCAGAATGCATCAGGTTTGATGAAGAATTTGTCAATCCCCAAATCCTACATCCTGTTTCCCTGTTACACTGACAGTGTTCTGCTTGGGGAGGAGTGGCTGGAAAACTGCCCAACTGAAAAGGACCTGGGGGTATTGGTCAACAGCA
>NW_010342397.1:0-206 GCF_000700745.2 Antrostomus carolinensis
ATGGTTAAAGCATCTCTGGTCAGAAAAGACAAACACAAACTAGAGTGCAGAAAAAGGCTGTGCTGATGACAGGAACATCTCTCTTACAGCAGAAGGACTGAAAATCCTGTCTCATTTAGTTTGTCAGAATGCCATCCGGAAAGGGAAAGGGTTGGTCTCTTATAGACAAAGAGGGGCTAAACATCAGTGGGGAATGAGTCATTTAG
>NW_010342398.1:0-206 GCF_000700745.2 Antrostomus carolinensis
GAGGGTCCCCAGCACGTGGGGTTGGGGGGTTCCTGGTGCACAGGATGTCCCTGAGACAGAGGGTCCCTGGTGCAGAATGTCCCCAGCAAGGAGGGTCCCCAGTGCAGGGGGTTGAGGTGTCCCCAGCACAGAGGGTCCCCATCACTGGGTGCACAGAGGGTCCCCAACACAGGACACGCTTGGCGTGGGCAGTCCCCAGTGCACGG
>NW_010342399.1:0-206 GCF_000700745.2 Antrostomus carolinensis
CGGGGCGGTGCTGGGGGGTCTCACGTTGATGCAGAAGAGCGTGGTCATGCGGTGCAGGTAGTTGGGGTCGGCGGCCATGGCCAGCACCTTGGGGACGATGGTGCCCTGGGCCCACTCCTGCCCGAAACGCTCCACCAGTTTGCGCAGGTTACTGGTGGCGGCCTCGCGGATGGCGTACACTGCGGGGGGGACACCAGTTACACCAG
>NW_010342400.1:0-206 GCF_000700745.2 Antrostomus carolinensis
GGCAAAGCCCACCCCCACCCCCGGGGGACAGGCTGGCACCACTGTCCCCTCACCCAGGGGATGGGTTTGGGGTCCCCAGGGGGGGCGGTGGCAGTGGGACAGGATGGCTGGGGATGGGGACTGTCACCTGGGGACAGGACGGGACAGGAGGGACCCTGGGGGGGGACATGGGGCAGCTGGGAGGGTGCGTTGGGGTCACTGGGGTG
>NW_010342401.1:0-206 GCF_000700745.2 Antrostomus carolinensis
CAGAACATGCTCTGCTAATTCCTTGTGTATTCAGAGGGGGCATCTCTTTTTACTGATCCGTCCCCAAATAGCCCCGCAGCAGGTCACAGCACAAAACGGTGCTATTCACCCCAACGGATTCGGACGGGCAAGCCACAGAGCTGACACTCCATGCCCCAAGCAGGTCTTCACCTTTCCTGGCCCAGGGTAACAAACCACTTTCAAGC
>NW_010342402.1:0-206 GCF_000700745.2 Antrostomus carolinensis
CATTGAGAACAGAAAATGCAAACCCAGGGGCGACACTTTGTGCCATGTTGTGGACAAAGCAGTGCTAGGTGCTGTTCGTTTGTCATCCGCGGAGTCTCAACTCGAAAGATGTTATCAACAAAGTGTTGAACGGTAAACATCGTAGGTCGAGCTATCAGGAAGCGTTGAAGAAGTTTCTCTGGGTCATTGTTCACATTCAGGTACTG
>NW_010342403.1:0-206 GCF_000700745.2 Antrostomus carolinensis
GGCTGCTGGCCAGGCTAAAACCACCACACTGAGCTTGTGGTGGGGACCAGTGGGGACACAGTTAAACCTGTTTGAGAGTCAGTGGGGCATTTTTAGTGGGTAGGTGAGGGTGTGAAGGATATGTCAACCAAAGGGTCCCAGCATTTGCTCATCAAACAGATTGACAGGGGATGAGCAAAGCAGCAGATGATACCACCTTGGACTTA
>NW_010342404.1:0-206 GCF_000700745.2 Antrostomus carolinensis
TAGTAGTGGACAGGTACAGTTTGACTCAATGGTCTCAAAGGTCTTTTTCAACCAAACGTTTCTATGATTCTATAATTCTGTGCGTTGAATTAAAATCTGGCTCTGGTATTGCACAGAAACTGGCCTTGTTTAGGGTTTGGGGTTTTTTTTTTAAAGCAACTTTATTTCAATTTTACCTTTTTTTAAAAGGGAAAGGATAGTCTGGA
>NW_010342405.1:0-206 GCF_000700745.2 Antrostomus carolinensis
GGGCTGCTGTGCTCCTTCCAGAGCTGCTTTGTCTGTGGAGAGAGCGGGGCCACCATCACCTGCCAGGAGACGGGCTGTGACCGCAGCTTCCATCTCCCCTGTGCTGCGGAGGGTGAATGCGTCACCCAGTTCCTTCTTCAGTACAGGTACCTCCTCTCCCCTCCTCCCCACCACTGGGGAAGGACCCAGCACTTCTCACCTCACCC
>NW_010342406.1:0-206 GCF_000700745.2 Antrostomus carolinensis
CCCGCCGGCTGACTGGGAAGGCTCAGCGGGGAGGGAGATCACGTTCCCCTCACTGCGGCGTCTGTCAGACCTGGTGTGTTAAATCCTCCAGCTGGGTTACCTGCCAGGGCCGTGTCCCTTGTTCCAGCCGGGCCTTGGGGAGGAACCTGCTGGGTTCTTTCAGCTGGGTGAGCCCTGCCATCCCTGTGGCTGTGCCGGGCAGTCCC
>NW_010342407.1:0-206 GCF_000700745.2 Antrostomus carolinensis
CTGAGGCGGGAGGGCGGGCACCGGGCCTCCTGCCGCTCCCCGGTGCGGTGGTTCCACTGGGCCAGCCCTTGGCTAGCAGCGCAGCACAGCCATTTGCTCACTCACCCCCACAAGGGACAGGGGAGTGGGTTGGGGACGAGGGTAAGGGGACTTGGAGGTTGAGATAAGAACAGCCCAATAACTGAAATAAAATAAAACTTAAAATA
>NW_010342408.1:0-206 GCF_000700745.2 Antrostomus carolinensis
GAAACTGTGATGGGACCCCCAAAAAGAAACCGTGAGGGGACCCCCAAAAAATGTGAAGGGACTCCCAAAAAACTGAGGGGGACCCCAAAAAGGAACCATGAGCTGAGAGTGACCCCAAAAATAAACCCTAGAGGGACCCCAGAGAAATCCTGAGGGGGACCCCAAAAAGGAACTGTGAGGGGGGACCCCGAAAAGGAACCCTGAGG
>NW_010342409.1:0-206 GCF_000700745.2 Antrostomus carolinensis
AAGCCTGCAAACCTTCCAAGGTTTGTCAAGGGCCACTCAGAGAACCCCATGCCCCACCCTCTTCATTCTCAATCCAGCCTAGAGCCTGGTCTGCACAAATCTACCCAACTCCAAATATCTTGTGCTTCCCAGTTGCCAGTCCCTGCCTTGGCTCTGCATCCCCTGAAATAGCCTACTGACAACCATAGCAACGATATCACTCTACA
>NW_010342410.1:0-206 GCF_000700745.2 Antrostomus carolinensis
CCTCCTCATCATCTTCATCCTCCTCATCATCTCATCTTCATTCTCCTTGCCTTCATCTTCCTCACTGTCATCTTCTTCCATCTCCTCCTTCTCTTCATCATCATCCTCCCTCCCTTCATCCTCATCATCCTCACCTTCATCTCCTTCCCTTCTTCCTCCTCACCATCTTCCTCCTCACCATCACCTTCCTCCTCCTCTTCCTCCTT
>NW_010342411.1:0-206 GCF_000700745.2 Antrostomus carolinensis
GATCTCTCTTAAGGCTGGGATCTTCCCCAAGATCACTAGTAATAGGTAAATGCATTACTTACTACTCGGTGTATGTAATGCATTTACCTCTGGTAACCAGTATTTTCCAAGCAAATAGTCAAGGCTTCTATTGCAACTCTCACAAATTTATGTATATTTCCAGTAAAACAACTCAAGCCAGTCAACTGGTTTAGCTCTGATGTGTT
>NW_010342412.1:0-206 GCF_000700745.2 Antrostomus carolinensis
GGGGGGCTTTTTGTTTGCCCCCCAAATAGGAACTGTAAAACATGTACCTCTATCACAGCTCATTTTCAATTTGCAATTCAAAAGCACAGATTCACTGTAACTTATAAAGCCAAGTCCTAAAACAAATTCCAATGAGGGAAAAGAAAGTATTTTTCCCTCAGCTCATTGTCAGGACCGAGTATCTTTTGCGGAAGTTTTTGAAAAAA
>NW_010342413.1:0-206 GCF_000700745.2 Antrostomus carolinensis
CACCTGGCTGGTGCAGGCAGCTGCCTGCTGCAGGCAGGGACCCGCTGGAGGCGAGCACCACGTCTCCCACCTGGGCTGTGAGCGGTTCGGGGTCATGGGCACACACCGGGTCCTGTGGGATGGGGTGTCTGGAGATGGGACCCTCTCGCAGTTCACACCCATCAGAGTGCTGGTGGGAGCCCTGTCCTGGGTGCAGGCAGCACGTG
>NW_010342414.1:0-206 GCF_000700745.2 Antrostomus carolinensis
CACCTGGCTGGTGCAGGCAGCTGCCTGCTGCGGGCAGGGACCCACTGGAGACAAGCGCCACGTCTCCCACCTGGGCTGTGAGCAGTTCGGGGTCACGGGTACACACCGGGTCCAGTGGGATGGGGTGTCTGGAGCTGGGACCCTCTCCCAGTTCACTCCCATCAGAGTGCTGGTAGGAGCCCTGTCCTGGGTGCAGGCAGCACGTG
>NW_010342417.1:0-206 GCF_000700745.2 Antrostomus carolinensis
GGACTTGGACAGAGCCAGAAGGTCTCCTCTCCACCTTCATTACAGTGCGAGTGAGCACACATGCACACACTTACTTGGGGCAAACTTAGACAGTTACCTTGAGCTCTTTTCAAACCTGTTTTTTTTCTGTATTCTTGAGTGATCCAGTCATGGCACAACAGTGTTTCCTGTCACCACTACAGCAAAAACCTTTAATAGTATTGTCC
>NW_010342419.1:0-206 GCF_000700745.2 Antrostomus carolinensis
CCCCCAGTTTTCAGGTGTCCCCCTGCGATTTAGTCCCTATAGACCCCTGCTCAAAATACTTTATGTACTACATGTGCCCAGGCTCTAATCCCGGCAGATCTTATTGTAATTCCCCTAACCAATACTATTGTGCCTATTGTGACTGTGTAACCATTGCCTCTGACTGGGCGCCGGGAGCAGGACCGGACAAATACTTAAAGGTACAA
>NW_010342420.1:0-206 GCF_000700745.2 Antrostomus carolinensis
TCCCTTGTGCCAGACAGAAAGCAGGGCTTTGTATGCCATTGATTCAAATGGTTCTCTGGACAGATAAAGATGAGACACTTCTAAATCATCATAATGCACAGGATTATGTCTAAAATTTCATCACATTTGGTCAACTCTGTAGTTCTGGTGAAAGTTAAAATAGAAGAGCACCTACTTAAAAAAAAAAAAGAACCAACAAAAAACAA
>NW_010342421.1:0-206 GCF_000700745.2 Antrostomus carolinensis
CACAACTTTTCCAGCGTCACCAACATCTCTTCTACCTGGTGCTGCCCTGGCTGCACCAGCAGCTGCAGGCGATATGTGAGGAGCGCTGGTGGCAGGTGACAGCAGCAGAGTCACTGATCCTGGAGGCGCTGTGCTGCTATGGGCTGGACGAGGAAGCCATGCTCCAGTGGGTACAGCCCGGCCTTGAGGAACATGCAGCACCACTG
>NW_010342422.1:0-206 GCF_000700745.2 Antrostomus carolinensis
ACTTTCAAGCCATTTTTTTCTTTCTTTCTATTTTTTTTTTGCTTTCCTGCACTGACAGTCCAACAGATTTTTTCAGCAGAATGAAGGTCATTTCAGTCCTTCAGGTAAACAGAAGACCTGCTGGCCTTTTAAAATCAATACTGGTGGCAAGATTATTTTTAGAAAGGGAATAGGAAGTGGTGGAGTCCCCATCCCTGAAGGGATTT
>NW_010342423.1:0-206 GCF_000700745.2 Antrostomus carolinensis
GCAGTTGGGAAGTGTATAAAAACCCCCTCACGTCCTTCCACAGCTCCAAGCACACGTGAAAACTCACCTCCTTCAGCCAGAGAAATCACAGCCAGACTAAATGCAACTGAAGCAACTAAATGGTGAGCACTGAGCAGCAGAATGTTAAAATTAACACTGTCCCATGCCATCTATTCTCCACATTAACAACAATTTTCTTTACAAAT
>NW_010342424.1:0-206 GCF_000700745.2 Antrostomus carolinensis
ATATGAGCATTTTCTATAAAAAATATATATACACATTATTTTATATATATATACACATACAAACATAGAGAAATAAGTATATACACATCTATCCATGATATATACATACGTAAACATATGCATATACATATCTAGGCAAATGAAAATACATGTGGTTTATTTCATCATAAATAAGGAGACTTTTAAAAATTTTAAATAATCTTCAG
>NW_010342425.1:0-206 GCF_000700745.2 Antrostomus carolinensis
TTTGTTCTTGAAGCAGCAAATTTGTGTTTGTTGTTGGTTATGGTGTTTGTTTGCATTGATACATGGGCTTAAAGAGATTCCTATGACATCCTCCATCTGAACTTCAAGAATCTTTTTGTCAGAGTGTATTTTGAAGGTTGAAATGTAATGGTTATTTGTGGCCATGCTCTCACTCATTGGAGTTACGTTAATGGATGGTAAGTTGA
>NW_010342427.1:0-206 GCF_000700745.2 Antrostomus carolinensis
TGGGTGGTGTTTGGGGAAGAGCTCATGGTGTGTTTTAACACAAGCTTTCTATGTACCCAGTTCCTCGAGAGGAGATTGCCTATGTGACCTGTACCTACAGGAACACATGCACCAACCAACCTGACTTCCTGGCCACCATCGATCTCAACCCCAGATCTCCCTGTTATGGCCAGGTACCTGTGTCTTGACTCTGGTTTTATTGGGTG
>NW_010342428.1:0-206 GCF_000700745.2 Antrostomus carolinensis
GGTGAGTTCGGGCTCAGCCTGCGGCCGTGACTGTGGTCCTGGTGGCAGCTCCATCGCTGAGCTCTCCCCTGTGTCTCTGCGGGACAAAGATGGGAGTTTGAGCTGTGCACTGTCCTCCCACTGCGTTTGGCAATGCTGAGCCATCGCTGCCAAGCTCCTGCCAGGAGAGGTGCCACACGCCATCCAAAACCAGTGCCGGTGCAGTG
>NW_010342429.1:0-206 GCF_000700745.2 Antrostomus carolinensis
TCATTATAGACACTATAAGCATGAATTCAAAACAGTTTTAAGATGGTATTAGGAAAAAAATCTTCAGTTAGGAAACAGTTGATTCAATAGCTGAAAATTGTTTCAAGGTTCAAGGCTCTTGAACTTGATTAGAGGGGGAACAAAAAGCAGATTTAAACACTCTATAATACAGAAGTAATTCTCGTTGAAAAGTTTAGATTTCCCAC
>NW_010342430.1:0-206 GCF_000700745.2 Antrostomus carolinensis
GAATTTTTAATAGGTATCCCTTTATATATGTTTTTAATATATATGTATCTCTGTGCATGTCATTTAAGAAACTTTATGAATCAATCAATTGTTAATTATTGATGAATCAAGGTTTTTAGAAAATCATATAATCCCATCTGCTGATTTATTCTAATTGTGTTAATAACCTCAAAGAGCCGCTATTTTAACCTTAGATTGCTGCTACC
>NW_010342432.1:0-206 GCF_000700745.2 Antrostomus carolinensis
GGCCACCATGCTGCTGGACGTGCTGGAGGAGGGAGCGTTCCTCCTGGCCGACAATGTCAAGGAACCTGCCCGCTTCCTGGCTGCCCGCCAGAACCTCGGTGAGACCCCTCCCCACCAGGGCTGCTGCTGGAGGGGAGACCCCCACCCACCTGACTGGGTTCTCTCCAAACCCCCATCCCCTTCCCGGGGTCACTGGCAGGGAGGGG
>NW_010342434.1:0-206 GCF_000700745.2 Antrostomus carolinensis
GGGTGTGTCAGGTGGATCATCACATCATTGCCAATCCCTCTACTCAAGAGTTATGGGATTAAAACCTTCCCAGTTCATCACTGGATCCCACTGGTGGAACTGGACCCTATAGGGATGTGGGTAGGAAGACAGGGGGTGGGGGGGGAAATGGGGGATCCCCCCCTCCCTCAATTTCTGTCATTCCCATGGGATTTCACGGCAGGGGG
>NW_010342435.1:0-206 GCF_000700745.2 Antrostomus carolinensis
TTCCCTTTGGCCTGGTGCATTTTTATGCAAAGTTAATGCCATCAAAGGAGAGGTAGAGATTTTTCCCACATTAGAGTAACTCGGTGATTAGGAACCCTAATAAGTGAGAATTGTGGGTTTGAAACTTTTCAGATCTGGAAATTGATATGTATTCCTCTGTCTCAAGACAAGCACTTCATGCATGAAGAAAAAGCCCAGTAGAAGGT
>NW_010342436.1:0-206 GCF_000700745.2 Antrostomus carolinensis
CAGGGGGAAGCCTTCACCTTTCTGTCCTGAAAGTTATTGTTATAGTGAAGTGAGGGCTGCTTTAATTCTGTCTTGGTTAAGGTTTTGGTTTGTTGGGGCTTAATTAAGGCCTTTCCCCTGTCATGCTCCAGTTTGCACTCTTAGCTGGGCAGGAAAGTTCTGTGGGGGTCTGTTAAAGCTCCAGTTCCATGTGTGGTTACAGCCTT
>NW_010342438.1:0-206 GCF_000700745.2 Antrostomus carolinensis
TCCCCCTTCCTCGATAACAGGTACACAGGGGGCTGGGGGAGCTGGGAATGGTCTCCCTGGACGAGGTTGAACCCCTAAATGTTGTGAGACCCCCACTTTCCCCACCCCTTGCCAGTCCATAACGTGTTTTCTACCACTCAGGGAGCGAAGTGGCTTCTTTAGCCCAGACCACTGCGAGCCCGAGAGCCCCTGGGCCAGCAGCTCAG
>NW_010342439.1:0-206 GCF_000700745.2 Antrostomus carolinensis
TCTCCCTCCCCGGGTGTTTCTGGGGTCTCAGAGCAGAGCCCGCTGCACCCCAGCTCTTTCCCAACCCATCTGATGGGAGCTGGGGCTGGTGACGTGGCCGTGGGGGTCCAGCAGTGGGGGGCTCTGCTGGGAGGTGTGACAGGGATGTGGGGGGCTCATGTAGCTCCCAGGTTTTTCTTGCCCCATCTTGTCCAGCCAGAAGCCCA
>NW_010342440.1:0-206 GCF_000700745.2 Antrostomus carolinensis
GTGGAGGTGGTGGTGTTTGAAAAAAGAATGGTTCTTTTCAGACTTCTGAGACACAAGTAACTTTTGAGTACTATTGAAGAATATTTTAGTCTATACGACAGTTTTATGCTGTCTTCTCTTGTTCTGTGATAAAATAAGCAGAAGTGATTAGAAGCTTTTTTTAGACAGTATCTTCGTCTTCCTGAAGGAACATGGAGTATGTTTAT
>NW_010342441.1:0-206 GCF_000700745.2 Antrostomus carolinensis
ACCTCACCATTTTTGTTTTTGTCAGGTACTCCCTCCCTCCTCAAAGGTCTTTCAAGCTTTGCTTTTCCTTGACAGTATTTCTATCTTTCTTTCATCAAGAAATATTGCAAACAACCTATACTTACAATTAGTTTCTCCTTTCTCCTATGAACTATGACTACAAATCACACACACAAATGATAGAATAGTTTGGTTGGAAAAGACCA
>NW_010342442.1:0-206 GCF_000700745.2 Antrostomus carolinensis
GGTGTGGGGAGCTCTGTCAGCTCGGGGGTTACAGCCGAGCCCCGGGGAGGGCTGATCCCCGGCTGTGCAGCCCCGGTAACCGCACAGGGATCACCGTGTCCCGCCCCGTTATCTCGCTGCTGCGTGTCTGCAGTTTCCCAAGGAGAAGCCAGCGCTGTCTCGTACTTCAGTGGCCTTGCGGTGTTGGGGGCTCGGGGCACTGACCT
>NW_010342443.1:0-206 GCF_000700745.2 Antrostomus carolinensis
ACTGCCCCTTGGGAATCCCAGATGCCAGAGGTAAGAGAGATAGTCTGGAGAGAGGAAGTATTCCCTTTGGTCGAGGAGGAACTGATCAAAAGTTCTAAACAAAATCAACTCGCACAAATCCATGGGCACCAATGGGATGGGTCTTGGAGAATGGGAGAGGTGTGTGAAGACTGAGGGATAGCCAACGTCACTCCAGTCTTCAAAAA
>NW_010342444.1:0-206 GCF_000700745.2 Antrostomus carolinensis
TAGGGGGTCCCATAGGGTCTGGAGTTGTAGGGGGGCAGGGGGTCCCATAGGTCCCAGAGGGTCCCATAGGATCAGGGGGTCATATAGGGTCAGGGGTTACAGACGATCAGGGGGTCCCATTGGGTCAGGGGTTCCACAGAGTCACAGAGCATCCAGGGGTTATAGGGGTGCAGGAGGTCCCCCAGGGTCAGGGGGTCCCATAGGGT
>NW_010342445.1:0-206 GCF_000700745.2 Antrostomus carolinensis
CCTTTCCCTGGTCAATGTCCTTGATTTGTGGAAAATCCACCAAGCACTCAGGCCTGAATAAATACAATATATCTCCTGAGTGTGTGAGAACTGGCTTGTTGCACACCAGGTAATGAATCCACTTTTCAGACAATGGTAGGATGCCAGAGTGAACAAAAATGGCAAGACTACATCTGGGAGGCACATTAGAGCAGCCTGGTGTCACT
>NW_010342446.1:0-206 GCF_000700745.2 Antrostomus carolinensis
GTCAGAGCCAACAGCCCACGGAGAAAACAAGCGCTGTGCCCGGAGCATCTCAGTGCTGCTGCACCATCTCAGTGCTGCCGAGGCACCTGCAAGCCCAGTTGGTGACAGTTTGGATGGAAACACAGTCACCCTCAGCCTGGAGCAAGGGCAGAGCGGCAGGAAGAACTAGAGAGATGTCAGGTTTGTACTAAGGGAGAATGAGGTGG
>NW_010342447.1:0-206 GCF_000700745.2 Antrostomus carolinensis
GATGTTGTTCATTAGCCCCTGCTGCAGAATTAGCTGTTATTGCTAGCCTTTGAATTATGAAAATAGATGATGTTGCTTTCCTTTAGTGCCTTTCAACATCACAGCCAGTAATATTCAAGCTCAGTAATTTGTGGAAATTCATGTCCAAAGATATGGCCCTTCTAATAAACCTGTTTGAATGGATATAGGAGGGAAGAGTGGCATGT
>NW_010342448.1:0-206 GCF_000700745.2 Antrostomus carolinensis
AAATAGCCCCAGCTGAATGCAGTGGATATAATCATGGAATCACAGAATCCTTTCTGTTGGAAAAGCCCTCTGAGCTCACCCAGTGCAGCCGCTCACCCAGCAGTGCCAAGCCCAGCACTAAACCACGTCCCTGAAGTGCCAAGGCCTGGACAGCAGCCCTGAGTGAGGCCTGGACAGCAGGCCCTGAGCCAAAGGTGGCCTCTGGA
>NW_010342449.1:0-206 GCF_000700745.2 Antrostomus carolinensis
GTGCCAGCCTCAGCCATGCCTGGTTGAGCGGTGCGGTTGTGGTGCGGTACGTGCCGGAAGCCGGCGCTGGCTCGGCCCCACTGCAGTGGTGACGGTTGCGGTGGCCCCAGTTGCGGAGGGAAGGGCCAACCCACGTGGTGCAGCCAGCGGAGCCGCACGGCGATGCCGCGTCCTTGCAGTGTGTGCCGAGTCCTCCAACATGGAGG
>NW_010342450.1:0-206 GCF_000700745.2 Antrostomus carolinensis
TTCCAGAGGTTCTTCCAAACCAGCAACTTCTCTTTTCCTTCTGGAAACACAGAGCAATAAACCAACCGTTTTCCTCCCTAAAGAAACGGACAGGGATTGCTGTCCTGTCTCCATCTGCCAGGAAGGAAGGCCTTGTCCCTCTTACCACGACAATTCCATTGGGAATGGTGAGCTTTCACAGCTCTGTCCCAGGAGATAAATGACAC
>NW_010342451.1:0-206 GCF_000700745.2 Antrostomus carolinensis
TGTTTTCCGAAATTGACTTTTAACTTGGAAAATTTCAACAAATCTTTAATAATATTTGAAATTTGTCAATTCTGCTAACAAATTTTAATTTTTAAGTGACATTTTAAGGTAGTACTCATAAATCCTCTCAATGCTTCCTCAAAACTGTTCCTGTAGGGAGCCATCCTTTCCATCCCACAATTTATGCTGCGTGTGTGGTACCTTGC
>NW_010342452.1:0-206 GCF_000700745.2 Antrostomus carolinensis
CCAACCCCCACCACTCTGTGATTCTGTGAAAGGGACAGGGTGATGCAGGTGGGGTGGGGTGGGGGGGACACAAGGCAGGTGGCCAAAAGTGTGACCTGCTAAAGAAGTTTGTCCCCATCTATCTCATGGGCCTCCTGCAAGTCTGCACCCTGTATTTTGGGTTTTGGGTGAAGGGGGTGGCTGCACTTCCCAGGAGGCTCAGCAGC
>NW_010342453.1:0-206 GCF_000700745.2 Antrostomus carolinensis
ATTGCACACACGCAGCACAGGAAGGTGCTTGCTCTTCCTTAATAGGAATTTCCCCATTTAGAATGTGGGCAGGTACTTGAAGTCCCCACCGCCTTTGTAAGAGGTGCTGCAATAACACACAGTGTCAGGTCCAAGATACAGGCCCCATTCTCCAGATCAGCAACAAGCACAGACGCTGCTCGAGCACCTGAAAACAACACACGACG
>NW_010342454.1:0-206 GCF_000700745.2 Antrostomus carolinensis
TGCCAGCGATGGCCTTTGAGTTACTCGCTCTACTCTGGAGCCAGTGCTGGGAGGGGAAGGACACCTGTCCTCCCCCAGATGTGTGAGAAAAGGAGTGCTTTGCTTAATTTTCTTATTGCTTTGCCTAATTTTCTTACTGTTCTGTCCCCTAGCTGGTGGCACCTAGCTTCCCCAGGTGAAGTTACCACCAGCCCTTGGAGAAGGGG